>NC_057798.1:419098474-419129898 GCF_018294505.1 Triticum aestivum
CCTCCTCCAGCGAGAGGTACTCCTCCCTCCTTCCTCCTCCTCCCTCCCTCCCTAGTTATAGTTATTAGAGAGTAGATATTTGGAACCCTATCTAGTTGAAAAAAATGTAGGTTCATAGAGTAATGTAGGTTATGATTGAACCCTAGCTAGGACAAATTAGGTAGTATGAACCCTAGGTTTTTAAATTAGGACAGAAATTTATCGAGGTTAATAGAATGTAGGTGTTTTAGGTGTATTTAACAGAATTCTAGGTGTTTTAGTCGTTTTAGGTGTAGTTAACAGAATTCTAGGTGTTTTTTTAGTTAAAGCAATTGTTGTTATTTTTTTAGTTAAAGCAATTTTCCTGTTATATGCAAATTTGTATGGACATGTCATATTTTGAACATGTCACATTTTGGACATGTCATATTTTTCCGAGTGGCCTATGTTTTGCCAAAATGTTGATTTGTTTACGTTATGGCAAATTTCAGGCGCTCGATATGTCCTACTTTTAGCAAAGTTCATGCCTATTTTTGCTAACTGTTTATTAATTTTGTTTTCATAATTAAGCATTTGTTCTCGATGTCGACGATGCCTGGCCCGCATCCTTGTCGTCGTCTCGGTGGAGGAGGCTTGCTTGATTATAGGGGCCATGTCCGGGACTAGGCTCCACCGGGCTGGTACTAGGAGATGCTACCTTCTGGGGCGCGCAGCTTGGTAAGGAGGCAGCCCGTCGTCGACCCGGACCGTCTTTGGTGGCGGTCGCGTGGGCCAGTGATGGTGGGGAGGCCTTCATCCACCACAAAGATGGTATGTCACCGTGTCAGCGAGGAGGATGAGCACGTCCGTCGCTACATGGTTGCGTTGGAGGGCAGGTTCGACAATACCTGGATGGTTCTTCAGGGATCTCACTGGAGCTATGATCCTGTGTTGGTTCCTTCTCTTTGGGTGTCCATCGCCCGCGCTGATACCCGTCATTCGCTAGGGTTCTAGCTGTATTAGTGATGTTATATGTATGATACTATTTGAGATGTATTAGTGATAATATTTGATGATGTACTGACGCAAGAGATGGTTTAGTTTTCTTATTGAATGCATGCTAATTTGAATACTAATTCGTTTTATGATTTAGTTTTGCTTATTGAATGCACGTTTGTTTCAACTATGAACATAGGAAATGTCTGACGACGATAGCGAAAGGGAATTCGGTATGTGCGAATACTGCAAAGATGAGCGCGGCCTGTGTGACAGGCCTCACCTAGTTGGTGGTAGGCGCTTCAGCATCAAGCTGGATGAGAACTTCAAAGTGCATACAGTAAGTCACAACGACAAGTCTTTTTTCATAGATAAGCATGACTTCTACTTCTTTTGCTTCAACTTATATATTTTTTACTATTCTACTAGCGCATCCCCTGCCATGCAAGAATATATGTCTTGGATAAGGTTGGTTTCAGTACTATGGAAACTATGGAGGTAAAAAGAGTTAACTTGAGGACCGAGCATGGTTATAGTTTTCTCGCAAAATTATACAATACATACACCCACACCCATTTTGAATGTAAACAATGGCGAGCACTATGCAAGGCTTATGAATTTGAGCCTGATATGCTTATCACCTTTGATATTCGTCCGGAAGATGATATTGAAGATAAGATCGACATCTGGGTCGATGTGCAGACGCCTCCAGTTAACCTTATTTATGTCTTGGATATTGTTTATTCAAAAATAGTTGACAACTGATTTCTATTGACAGTTTATTTCCATTCAAGCAAACATGTCCGGCGCTTGGTAGACATTACCTACTATTGTCCCGGGGCTGAACTAAAGTGCAAGGAGACAAGTCATTATGTTTCATGGCTTGAGGATCTTCATACCGTCAAGGCAAATTATTTTCCTAAACTTGAAAATCTTAGTACTCAAAACGTGTGACCAATAGTGTTCGTACTGAACTACGGTCACATCTATTTAGGAAAGATGGTAAGATTTTTCACTATTTCTCCTTAGTGCATCTTTTGCATACATTATTTTTTAAGCTAAACTTCATTGCTAAGTATGTTACTACGATGATCTTCAATAGGGACTCCCAATGATAGTAGTGCCTCAGTGGATCGAGGCTAAAGGTCGCATGTCCATGGTTAGCATACGGCCAAGACATCCTACATTGCACATGAGTGCATTTAGGATTTCTAGAAGCGAGCAAGTCTTAATAGTCAAAGACTGGAACAAAATTGTGAAGGATCGCAGAGAAGTACTAGGGGGCAGCAATCAGAAGCGCATCCCACAATTAGGAGACAGGTTCATCTGCATGCTTCAATATGATGAATCAGGAGCGCTCCACATGTTCTATGCTATTTTACTCGAGAGAGAGCAGTAGGAGTGATTAGCTAGCTAGAATGAGTTTCAAGATGATGATGTGCTACACTATGTAGCTATGATGATTAGACAATGTTGGTGGTAATGACTAGATATGATGATTATTAGCTAGTGTTGGTGGTAATTTTCCCTTACTTGCAACTCCTATGCTGAATTAGAGGGTATGTTGATGCTACTACTAATCATTGTTGTGAAGCAAATGCATCTGAATTTTCCATCCATGAATACTGCATTTGATTTTTTTAATTTCTAATTAGTTAGCTATAGCGTGGGGTGGAAATGTAGCGCTACTAGTACATATGATAGGAGTAGCATGGGAGGAGAAAGCAACGCTACTAGTACTTAGGATATTTGTAGCATGGGGTAGAAAACGCGCTACTGCTAAAATTTAGCTGTAGCGCCGTAGCAGTAGCGCGGGCACCCACGCTACTGGTATGCAAAAAACCCATGCTACTACAAGGTTTTTCCTAGTAGTGATCGGTACTATATTTTTATTCTTCACATATCATGAGATTCCTTGGAGCGTCTTGTATTATATGAGTCTTTGATTGTTCTGCTTTTTACTTTATAACAAATATCCTTGCTGGACACACCTATTTAAGGGAGCCAAAATTATGCTATGATTTGTTAAAATTACTATATGTACTTCACTTCAATTTTTTGAGCTATGGAATTGCTCTAGTGCTTCACTTATATCTTTTTTAGCACGGTGTGCTAATTTTTTTTCAAGAAATTCTCTCATGCTTCACTTATATTATTTTGAGAGACAAAAATTTTCATGCTCATCATCTTCACTTAAATTTGTTTGAGCTTGTCAAAAGCAATTGCAACATATGAAACTAGTCCCAAAGTGATAGTTATTCAAGAGGGATATAATAAAAACTTTCATGAAGATCATTGGACAAATTAAACTTGTTTCTTTGTAATAGTTTTGAGATATGATGATAGTAATATGTGAGTCATGTTGTTGAGTAATTATGCTTTAGTAAGAATATTGGTGTTAAGGTTTGGGATTCCCTATGCAAGCACGAAAGTCAATAGCTATGCGATTAAATTACATCCTACTTGTGGTGAATTATTTGGTGTTAGTTATGCTTAATGCTCGTTTATGAGAATTTTCTTTTTTTGGTTGGTTGCTTCTCAATCTATTTGCTAACCTCCACTAGTAATAAGTAGAAATACTACTTGTGCATCCAAAATCCTTAAACCCAGTTTTGCCATATGAGTCCACCATACGTACCTATATGAGGGTATTTTTGTGTCGTTCCAAGTAAATTTTGTTGGAATATGCCCTAGAGGCAATAATATTGTATAATTATATTTCCATTATTCATAATTAAGAGTTTATATTTCATGTGATAACTACTATGATCCTAGAATATGTGATTCAGTGGAAAACTCATATGCACATGTGGAATGGTAAACGGTCAAACAATAGGTACCCGACCCGGCCTCTAGGACTGGCTCAAGTGTTGTTGGTGACCAAGTTTTCCGAATCTTAGGATATCGTTAGGTGCAATGATAGTCCTAAAAACAACATTTAGGGTATGACGTTAGAAGAACGATCATATTGAATCGACCCAATCTTGTATGTTATACTTTGTGATCATATCGTCTGAAATCATCTGTTATAACACAAAGTGTTAGCATGTGTACTTTAGTTCCTCAGACCATGAGAGTTTCTTGGTTACTTCTTAGAGCATCTCCACTCGTTCGTTCCCCAGGGACCCGTCCGGTGCTTTTTTGGCCCTGGGGCGATCTAGTTCCCAGCCACGCCCCCAGGTGTCGGCCCCAAGACGTTATAAATTCGAACTTGACATTTCCCGCTACCGAAAAAAACGCCACAAGTCCCGCGATCAGTGGCTACCACATAGTTCAGACATCACCATGCCACAGTTCAACGATCAATCACTCGAAAGTTCAAGGTTCAAAAGGAAGGACACGTAGGTGATGTAGGATGGAACCCTAGATGCCCGATCTTTCACGATTGGAGGGGATCCTACCAAGAACATGAGGGAAAACACGAGGAGAGAAATCACTCAAACCGACAAGGTTTGATTACACATGCGCTAGATTCTCGAAATATAAAGAGATACACGATCCAAATCCAACAAAGGACGATACAAGTAGCAAGTTCTTCTCCGCGAGGAGGTCCTGATGGGTCTTCCCGTGAAGGGGTCTTGAATCTGCTTGGAGGATCTTCTCCGAAGAGGCCGTGGACTCCAATAGTGAAGTAACCAAGTGGATGAGCAAATCTCTATCTCTCAAATGATCTAATCCTGTGCTAACCCTAACTAGGAGGAGGTGGAGGAGTATATATAGTCTAGGGCCACGAAGGGGTAAGTGGGGAGTACATGGGCTTTGGCCCAATACACTGTGTGCAGACAAGCATCGGACGTCTGACGGTTGTCGATCGTCCAGTCACTCACGGGAGTCCGGTCGTCCAGAAGTCTTCGGACTTCTGATGTTTTGGCTCTGGTCCAGTAGTGCCGGTCATTCGGTCGGCGTTGGTTGTCCGGGCGCTGATGAGTGTCGGACGCCCGGTGTCTGGCGGTCGTCCAGGCGCCGTAGGTTGCTTCGGCTGGAGTCGATCTGCCTGGTGGAGTCTCTAGGCGTCGGACGTCCGGAGATCGCCGGTCATCCGGAGGTCGTCGGACGTCCGAGAGCTGTAGCTTCCTAGCAGGTCTTCCTCTTGTTCCTCGCGCTTGGTGTCATCGTCGTCTTGTCCAATGCTCCTAGCTGTTCCATGGCCTTCCTCTTGGTTCTTGGTCATGCATAGCACATATGTTTGAGGTAGTAGACATGTCTCACATGTGGAAAGTGACGATTCAGAGAGGAGCGAGTTCACCTTGTGTCCAATGGCGTATGTTTGAGGTCTCGTCATATGTCCTCTTGGGTCTTGAAGAGTATTCGGAGTGTACATGGGGATGAACGTGGGATGCTCCGCATCATCTCCCCCCTTGGGAAAGATTCGACCTCGTATCGTGATCCTCATCACCATGGAAATGGTTGTCGTGGACGGACTTGTAGTTGGACGGAGTTGAAGACATTGCGCAATCCAAGTACTCCAAGGTGTCGACGGAGTGGTATACATGCAAGAAGAGCATACACAAACGACACTCGGAAATACAATGGTTAGCGCACCCAAAGTGTCCATCAAGTAAGTATGAGTCCATGCGTCAAGATTGTGTGTGGCAAGACACATGGTGCTTATCCAAAAGATGTAAAATGATATGTAAAGCATTCATGAGAGCAAATTCATTTGTCGTTCACACAAAGTTGTGGTAGTTGTCATGGTGCACAAAGCTACAAATTCTACCATCGTGCAAAATGATGTCATAGTGTGATGGTTTATCAAGAGCATGAACATGGCAATGGATGCTCAATATGTGTATGTTATCATGAAATTGATGGTGGCCAATATGATCATGATGTATGAATATGCCATCAAGGTAGATCAAAATTTCCTAAGGAAATGCAGAGGCTCATATATCATGGATGAGATAGAAATGCAAGATGCAACAAGGCAATCATAATGTGAGTCAATCCATGCATAAGATGCAAACTTGTGGTGAGTATGAATGTCCATCGATCATGACATGTGGGAGCACAATCAACAAATATAGATATGTTGGTGCAATGTGCCAAAGGAATGTTGATGTACCAATGCTCGATGTCGTGGCATGAGTGGAGTTCTGAAGGTGCATCCAATAAGTGCGAGCACTCCTCAAGGTCCAAAGGGCCCATCTCCAATGTTGCTCCTCCATCCAATAGATGTGACATGTAGACAAGAAGGAGACAACAATAAAAGAATGGCCCATCCGATATGTATATGTGAGGATGGCTCAAAGGGAAGGAGTTCACCTTTATGAGGATGTCGAAAATGTTGGTGTCGTGCATCATGTAGACCTTTGCATGACCAATATGGCTCATGATGATACCGCCTTGTGAATCCTTCAAAATGAAAGAACATGACAAACACTCGGAAAAACAAATGAGGTTAGCGGAAGTGCAAAACCTATCATTCGTGTGGTAAGATACCCAACAAGTGTATGCATCATGCTCATGATAAGAAAGGATAAGGGAGTATTTCATAGTATGGAGGCATATGATGCGAGAACAACCAAATACAATAGGCTCAATCAAACATCACAAGTAAGCTATCAAAGTCTCCAAGATCAATAATCATAGTATGGTTGCACTCACTACAAGTGGATATGAGAGAGGCAACTAATGGACACAAGAGACAATGATCAAGATAAATCTAGTGAGAGGCATGAACATATATGTCATCAACCAAGAAAGCGAGTAAGAATGGAACATGGGTGATTCTACAAAGCAAGCAATCATAGTGATCAAGTCAATCTAGCTAGTATAGCAAAGATGCAACATACTAGAGGGAATCATGGCAAGCATGTCATGTGTGCAATAGTGGTCATGAATAATGCACCTGACATCTCATAAGCATGAAAGCAAAATATCATCAATGTATTGGCGATAGGCCATATGTAAATAGAAATGGGACATCATGACTTTCCCGACACAACAAGCATCAATAGCATGGGGCACAATGAATCATGGCAATAGCTACTAGGATCTCCACCAAGCATGCAATACACATAGTAGTAGTAGTAGAATGGTGAATCATGGGTAAATGCAAGCAAGGGCCACAATTGCATGGCATAATCATGTAAAGAGGCATAACATGCAAAGCGAACACGATAAAATGAGCATAAGGTGACAAGTGATATATAGCCCATAGCCATGTGAGAGACAAGTAAAAGAGATGTGCATAGTCCTTGCGCAAAGGGAACAGTGGTAAGGATATTCCACAGGATCCCAAATCGGCGTTGCTCTCTAGAGATTGTTTCGTCAACTCTTAGGATTGAGAGGTTGACGAGTATACGTGAGTACCTACATAAAACAAAGACAAAGGGAATTTGTGTATGCGTGGTATATGTACACATCATCCATCATGATGCGCACTTGCATGTGTTGGTTAGCACAAAATAGCCAATGCTCAAATAAATGAGATGCGTGATATAGAAACATGTCATCCATCATGATAGGTTTGGTGTCACGTATAGCATAATGGAGACTCGAAGGATATAATGCATCATGAGAAATATGTAGAGCATTTTTATTCATGGAATGCATATGGTGCACGCAAGTATGGGAATCATGCAAAGTATGGAATGCATCAAGATATCCTAGTATGTATGAGAAAACATGGGGAATATTGACAACGTCCAAAACAAGGCATATTCAGAACAATGTGATGATGGCATGGCATAGTAGATGAATTGCGCAAATCATGTAAAGGAAGGATAGCAATATCATCACAAGAGAAACACATCCCTATAACCATGACCTTGTCATCTATGCCATAAGCACAAATAGGATTTATTTTAATGGGGCATGCATAGTTACTATGTTGAGATTGAAATAATGCAATATGTGAGATCTCACTCGTAGCAAATGACAAGTTTAAAGGGTTTTCAAACATGATGTGACCAAAAGAATTTTCACATGATATCCTATGGAGCATAGCATCACAATTAGGCAACTCAACATGCTCATTATCATATTCATCATAAATTGGTAAGTCATGACATGAGTAAGTCGCACTAGCATGAAGCATGGAAATAGGGTGTCAACATCATGCAAGCAATCATTTGCAAGATAGTCCACTAGTGGGACAAGCGAAGTACCATCACCTATGTTACCTTTGGAGCGTCGCTCATGTGTTGTAAGTGAGGTTGCAACTTGATGGTACCATGTGGAGGGTGCATGTTCTTCCACCATGGCCATCATTGTCTCCATTGGAGGTATGGACTCGTCGAGGATAGGCATGTCGTCATGTAGGAGACCTATCACCAAAGAAGAAAACACACTCGGAGTAGAGGTTAAGTCGTTAGAAATCATAGTGGCCTCACATGCCCTATTAACTACCTCACTCTCTAAGTGGTGTGGCTCACTCACTCCGTCAAGGATGCACTCACTCATATGGTTGGTGGAGTCGCTCAAATGGGTCTCAACCTCACGTAGGATGTGTGGCATGCTCTCATATATGGGCCTAGTGGTGGTCACACTCATCCTCTCATAGGAAATGCTCTGAATGTCACATATGGTGGAGTCACTCATGTCTCTTATGTGGTAGTGGTTCTCCTCACATGGCAATTGGGGCATTTCATGATATATGCGTGTCGAAGAGATGTAGGTGCAACCGTCTCCATGATCAACTCCTATCGCCGCCTTGGTTGAAGGGATAGTCCCATGCTCAACCTCCTCATCCATAACGCCTCCAAAGATGAATTCCGTAGGATGTGGCAAATCATCACTCTCCTCCGAGACAAAAGATAAAGTCTCATGTGCGGTCTCATAGCTTGACTCGGAGAAGGAGTCCTATCGGGGCGCCGTCTTCATGTTGTTGAAGAGGTTCACTTTCGTCATCGTGGTCCAAGGGGATGGCCCTTGCTCGACCTTCTTATCACCGTCTTGTTGTTGGAGGCCCATATGATGTGGCACCTCGTAGCTCGCCTCCATGACCGAAGGGAATTTCCCATGCTCGACTGTCGTCCTTGAGGGGATTCTAAAGATGGAAGTGTCGCCCTCGCTTGTAGGTGGTCGCCTCGTGGTTGAATATGTCGATGTAGGCGAACTTGTGGGAAGTAGGCGAAGATGCCGTACGTCCAAAGACGAAGATGCCTTGATGACACTTGGCAAAGATGCCGAAGTGGTGGTAATAGCCGTAGCTTGCTTTTGGTGGTGCTTGTCTCGCAGTATTCTCTTGTGATCTTGAAGCTTGGCCTTGGCCTTGAATGTAGTAGAGCTTGTTCGGACTTGGAGGTTTGCGCGTGTCGAGCATCTTCATGATGATGGTGTCGTTGTCGTGCTTGAGCTCGTAGTAGATGTCGTTCGTCATCGTCGTGCACATGTTGCTTGGAGGTGACTTGCCCTTCATGACGATGTTGATCATGATGATTGGCATGGAGATGTGGACGTGGACGACTTGCGCTTGCATCGCATGGGCGCTCCAAAGATGATCGATTTGGCCACCGCCGCCTTGAGGATGACAAAGGGGAAGAACGGTTGACCAACAAGGCCCAAATCTCCTCCATCCTTGCATCTTGCTCCTCCTTTTGTGTGGAAAGCTTGTTGTCGATGTAGTCCCTTTTCCTTGCTTCGGAGTGACGAATGTCGATGGATAGGTTCTTGATGCTCTCTCGCAAGGTACAATGTGCACCTTGCATTTGTTGTTGTAGACTGAAGATGGACGCTTTGGTGATGTAGTTGTTTGCGCCATCGTTGTTGCGAAAGGCCGGAGTTGAAATGCCTTCCCTATCTATCACAAGACTCGAGCAAATATGAGTGGAAGAAAGGATAAAACTATACCAAATGTACCTTGACCAATGTTGAGAATGGATCAATGATCACTCAATGATGTAATAAGGAAATAGCACAATTGGTACCGATCTCGTCAATTCTCACACCTACACAAGTAAAGCTTTTGGTGGAGCTCGGTGAGGATAGTGGCACAAAAAAATTTATGCAAAATCTTAGCAAGAGTCAATAATGTTGAAAGAGATTCACAAATTTGCAAGTGAAACAAGTAGACAAATAGCAATGGGTGGCACACGGAAACACACACACAGATAGATAAATGGAGTCGTGCAACCAATGAATGAGCACAAAATGTGGAATCCACGAAAAACGCTCATGTTGCACAACTCAAGAGAGATGCTAGCACGATTGCTCTATAGGCGGATACGACACTTGTGCACAACCTATAAGAGACAAAAATGCAACGACTTCTGTCCCAAGTATGCTACTTTGCTATCTTTTTCTTTGCTTAAAAGCTTATTCTTTTTTTGTATGGCCACTTTTGCACAATGCACAAACCAAGATAGCAATTGTGTATATACGGGAACAATCTTGTGACACAAGAGATGATATGATGATACCAATATGATATGGTATGTATGAAATGGAAGGTGTAGACCAATGGTCACTAATGTGCATAAGTAACGTTGCCGGCAATACTCAAATGGCTAGTCTCGATAGGCAAGTTACGCAAAATGGGCTAGAGGTTAACAATGTAATGGCAAGAATGAATGTACAATGATGGGATACCATGATACCAAGGTGATATAGAGGTTAGCATTCTTGCGTATGGTAGGGTGTCAAAATGGTGAAGTGGTCGATGTAGAATCCTTGACGAGGTTGAACGGTGTTGTCGATGTTGAACCGTTCCTAGTTAGCCGAAACACCCTAGGAAATGGAAAAACCGCAAACTCAAAATCTCAAAGGCCAAATGTCAAATGTCAAATGGTGGTAGCGGAAAGCGGTGGTGGTTTTGCACTCGGCAATGCGGAAGTGGGACGATGGGTTATGCGAGTTGAAGTTGAAGTTGTCGTCCCTAAGTAGCCGAAACACCTTAGGAGACACAAGCCACAACTCAAACAAGCTCAAACAAAATTGGGTTAAGTTGGGTTGTCGGAAGTGTATGGTGGGAAAGGTTATGTGGAAGTGGAGGTAGTGGTTGATGAAGAAGCAACATTCCCTAAGTAGCCGAAACACCTTAGGAGACTCGAATCACTACTCAAGCAACCATTAATGCTATGGTGAACAAAATGGGTTAGGTTGCGGAAGTCGGTGGTGGTATAGCGGAGGATGTGGTGGAAGCCCTAGGCAAAGATGCCAAAGTTCCAAAATTTGATGCGGTCAAATGGTGTTGGTGGTATTTTTTTGTGATGGGGGATGTCAATAGCTTCAAAACGAGCTAAAGAACGTCAAAATCGAAGTTCAGATGAATTAGTTATGGGCTTCCGATGGCTGGAGCGCAGGGCGGACATCCGAAAAGGACCAGAAATCCGATGTTTTTGTTCTGTATCTAGGGTGTCGGACGTCCGGTGAGGGTCGGTCGTGCGATGGTTCTAGGGGGTCGGATGTCCGAGAAAGCGTCAATCGTCCGGTGGGTCTGGGTCAACGCGAGATGCGAGTTTTGGGGTGCGATTTTGGGCAGAAAATGGAGATTTGGGGGTCATAATTGATGGGATTTTGTGGATGGAAAGTGGGAAAACTTGGGGAGATGCTAGATCCACTCGAAACCAAGCAAATCCATGGATCAAAATCAACAAAACATCATCAAACCAACAAATCACAAAAAATTTGGGGCTATTTTTGGTGGGGATTTTCGAAATTGGGGAAGAACACAACAAAATTAGGCTAGAAAAAGAGGGGTAGGGGTCCCAAATTTGTGGTCAACCTTGCTTCGATCCAAGATGATGTAGGGTGGAACCCTAGATGCCTGATCTTTCATGATTGGAGGGGATCCTACCGAGAACACGAGCAACACGAGGGAAAACACGAGGAGAGAAATCACTCAAACCGACAAGGTTCGATTACACATGCGCTAGATTCTCGAAAAACAAAGAGATACATGATCCAAATCCAACAAAGGACAATACAAGTAACAAGTTCTTCTCCGTGAGGAGGTCTTGAGGGGTCTTCCCATGAAGGGGTCTTGAATCCGCTTGGGGGATCTTCTCCGAAGAGGTCGTGGACTCCAATGGAGAAGTAACCAAGTGGATGAGCAAAGCTTTATCTCTCAAAGTAATGAGCTAATCCTTTGCTAATCCTAACTAGGAGGAGGTGGAGGAGTATATATAGGCCCAGTTCTTTTGCCAAAATCTGGGGATTCTCCCAGAATCCAACCCCTACCCAGCTTCTCCTAGAATATTTGAGCCACATTTGTTTTATAATCCTATCTAATTAGACTCTAACTAGATAGGATTGTAAAACAAATGGGGCTCAAAGATTCTGGGAGAAGCTGGGTAGGGGTCAGATTCTGGGAAAATATCCGGATTCTGGCAAAAGAACTGGGCCATAGTCTAGGGCCATGAAGGGGTAAGTGGAGAGTACATGGGCTTCGGCCCAATACACTATGCAGAGACATGCATCGGACTTCCGATGGCTGTCGTCGACCGGTCGCTCGCGGGCGTGCAGTCGTTCGGAAGTCTTCGGACTTCCGATGTTTTGGCTCTGGTCCAGTAGTGCGAGTCGTCTGGTCGGCGTCGGTCGTCCGGGCGCTGATGAGTGTCGGACGTCTGGTGTCTGGCGGTCGTCCGGGCGCTGTAGGTTGCCTCGACTAGAGTCAATCTGGCTGGTGGAGTCTCCAGGCATCGGACGTGCGGAGGTCGCCGAACGTCCGAGAGCTATAGCTTCCTGGTAGGTCTTCCTCTTGTTCCTCGTGCTTGGTGTCCTCGCCGTTTTGTCCAATGCTCCTAGTTGTTCCATGTCCTTCCTCTTGGTTCCTGGTCATGCATAGCACATATGTTTGAGGTAGTACCATGTCTCACATGTGGAAAGTGACAATTCGGAGAGGAGCGAGTTCACCTTGTGTCCAATGGCGTATGTTCAAGGTCTCACCATATGTCCTCTTGGGGCTTGGAGAGTAGTCGGAGTGTACATGCGGATGAACGTGGGATGATCTAGATTTGTAGGCAATGCATCAAACGGCGGCATTGTCCTACGGCGTCGAACTGGCGGGCGTCAGGGTGTGCGGGCTGGTCAGTGTCGGCATGGCTTCTCTGCTGGGCGTCATGGAGGCATCATCGCTCGGGCTTGGCGGTGGTGTTGGGGTCGGCGTGCGAGCTGCCGCGGTCGTCGACAGCATCTGGTTCCGGATGAGGCTGCGCTCCACCAGGTACCACGCCTTGAGCTGCTTGTCCATCCTCGACATGTCCGCCCCCATCAAGAATGCCAGGTTAGTGTTCCTCTTCTTTGCCGCGATGTTGGTCCGGAGTAGGTCGAGCGTGACGGCACTGTTCATCATCAACACCGACCACCGCACCTTGGATTTCTCTTCCCTCTAGGCGGCATGGTTCTTGGCATCGGCGATGCACTCTTGATAGAAGCTTGCAGCCGCTTAGTAGACGGGGCGGCGTCCTTTGCTGTCTTGGCTTGTTTGTTGCCGTCTGGGCGCCCATCAGAAGTGCCCGGCATCGGCACGTCCGGCTTGTACATCTCCCTGGCCTTGGCGAGTGTGTGCCGAACGTCCGCCCACTCCTCGCACTTCTCGATCCGAGAGAACACATGGATGTACTTGAACTCTCGGTCGGTGCTGTTGTCCTTGCGGTACATGGCGAACATTCAAACCATCTGCGCCGAAGAACAAGTGTCGTCAGCGGCACACACGGCGAAAAGGAGCAAGAACCGGCGTCGGTGCATACCTGACCCTCTATGATTGCGCCACTTTCCGGGCGATCCATGACCTCCTCGACGATCCCATGCCATTTGTTGCACGCCATTTGGATGAGCGCCCAATGGTTTGCCATGGCCTTTGAGCCGCATTGTGTGTGGATGTCGGCGAAGCAGGGGTCGACCAACTTGCGCTCATCGAACTCCGACTTGATGCCCTCCCAGTACGTGTCGGCATTCTGGTTCATGCCGGTGATCAGGTCGAGGTAGACGGTCTTCCATGCTTCGGTGAGGCACTCATCTTCTTTGGACACCCACTTGACGCACGGCTCGCTGGTCCTAGCCGCCCACTTCTTATTTTTCCCTTTCCTCACCGGAGCAGGCACCAACTCCTCCTCCTCATCTTCCTCCTCCTCGCCATAGTCAAGCTCGTCGTCCATGTCGCCGGCAAGGTCCATCGTATTGTCTTGCGCATGGAACCTAGGGAGGTGGCAGCGGTGGCCGAGCTGCTCGTGATGATGCCGTCCATGTCGGCTTCCGTCGCATCCGGGTTGCCAAAATGCAACGACGTGGCTTATGAAAGCCGACGGTGGGCGGGCGGGGTGGTATTGGGCGGGGTGATGCGGAAAGTCCACACCGACGGAGGTATTGGACGCCCGGCGATAAACAAGACCCTGGAGGCACGACTGGGCCGCTTTTTAAGCGCTGGCACCAAAAAAGGGCCCTGGGGGCATGTTGGGGGAACGAGTGGAGATGCTCTTACCAGACGGTGGACTTTGGGGTTGCTCAAACGCCATCTATAACAAGGTGATCATAACGACAACTTTCAGGTTCACCGAAAAGTTTGACAAGTGAACGAACAACTCGAGAGTGGGATTTTCTCCTCCGACGATGGAGAGATATTCTTAGGGCCCTCTCGGTGTGACGAGATCCATCATCGTCTGGCCAGACATAGGTGACTACATCACGGGGATGCTGGAACACGTCAACGAGAAAGAAGAACAAAACCGGTAACAGGAGAAATGGTATAGTGGGCATGGTGATGACCAAGAGGATACCGATGCACACCGGGTTTTGTAAAGTATTGTGAAGCAAATAGAACATCACATGATAACCAAATGTTCACTCGAATATCATTCATGTAATCATAGGGACCGATATGGATGTCGACGGTCCCGCTATCGGTCATTGAACAAAGGGGTTTTGTTCATGTCTATGTTTTACTGAACCTACGGGGTCACAAGCTTAAGGTAATCATGATCTGCTGAGAGTTAGTGGAACATGAATGATGAGAATATATTTGTGAAATAGTTTCATTAATATCCGAAATAGTTCCAAGAGGTTCGAGAAGCGTTTCGGGGTCACCAGAAGGGTTTCAGTGAATATTGGGTAATACCGGGTAGTACCGATTAATTATATATAGGTCAAAAATGTTTTCAGGGATGTTAAATTATATATATAATGCTTTTAAAATGTTTAAACTATTTTATATATTAATTAAATATCAACAGGCCTTAAAAGGCCAAGAAGGGGAAGGAGACTTGGGCCATAAAGGCCCAAGTGGAGGTGGCACCCCCCCTTTCCTTGTGGCGGGGGAGGGGGGATCCTACTAGGGGTGGGAGTTGGACTCCTCCATAGGCCGGCACACCAAGGGAGGACTTTCCTCCCTTGGTGGCTGCCTACTCCTCCCTCCTAAACCTATATATACTAGAGGTTTGCGCCCTTTTGAGTACAAGTTTTTGGGTGCCTCTTCTAGTTGATCTAGTTCTAGTTCTAGTTGGCCCTAGACTAATTAGAGGTAGCCCTAGCCACCTCTAATCCTCATTATTATAAGCCTAGTGTGGTTCTAATCTCCTCCCTCTAATTCTTCGGTGATGATTAGCTCTAGACAGTGAAGCACTACCGGATCTTGAAGACCATATGCTTGCAACCAAGTAGAGAGGCTGTGCTTTTGGTCTTTTGTTCAAGGGATCGTTCGAGGGTGGTTCGCGGGATCGTCATCATCATTCGAGGGACTTCGAGCATGATCTACACCAACTCTTCTTCTTCCGTTGCACTCCAGAGTTGGTAATGATCGTTGATCCCAACCCTTATGCATCTTCATATTGATCTTGGAGATCGTAGGTGCGTTTTTTTGTTTTCTACTATGTTTCCCAACAATGGCATCATGAGTAGGTTTATGAGTAGATGCAGGTTGCGATCTAGATCACATCTGATATGTGAGGGTTGATGTTCTTGTTATGCTTACCGCGAGTGTTGCTTCAGTTCAGTTCATCAGTAGAATGATGTAGTTTTGCTACATGGTTATGACAATCGATCGGCTCTGGCTGTCGAAGATCTGCTAGCAGTTCCTTGGGCTAGATCATAGCCGGGAATAGTAAACCGTCGCGTACACAAGAGGGTGCCGAATATGGATGATCTTCTAAGGGGTCACACGTATTGACGAAGTTTAGTGTGGGGGACGAGACTTTTAATTAAGTCCCTTTCACACACCCCAAAACTTAATCTAGCATCAAGAACATCACCTTCTTGTGCTTGCGTAGGTAGCTAGTCTTAATCATTAAAACTAGTAACAACATAACTAAATTTTTGCTAAGACCTACTAGAGGACGTCTAACTTGGTTTTGCAGGGTTTGCATATGATGTGGTATAGCCTTCGTCATGATAATGAGCTTATGTATGAGATGGTTATATGTTGTAATTTTAAGTGGTCTGCGCATCACGGCATGATGGCTGGAGCCACGGGATTGTCACCTTAATGTAAACATCGTAGAAATAGGTTACATGTGATGGTGGCAAAACATACACGGAGGACCCCATCGAGGAGAAGGTGTACCAGGCGCGGGACGAGGAGCTATAATTTCGTACCATGGTGGAATTTCATATTTTGTTTCCACGACAATGTTTTCTGAACAGTTGCCACGACAACATTTTCTGAGATTGCCACCACGGCAATGTTTTTGAAACAATTGCCTCGGTAACGAAATATTGGCCGTCACGTCGCTTCAACTAGAGATTGAAGATGATCATGGAGGACTCCTGATGTCTACTACACAACTTTATTCTTGTAGACACGTGTTGAGCCTCCAAGCGTAGAGTTTTGTAGGACAGTAGCAATTTTCCCTCAAGTGGATGACCTAAGGTTTATCAATCCGTGGGAGGTGTAGGATGAAGATGGTCTCTCTCAAACAACCCTGAAACCAAATAATAAAAAGTCTCTTGTGTCCCCAACACACCAAATATAATGGTAATTTGTATAGGTGCACTAGTTCGGCGAAGAGATGGTGATACACGTGTAATATGGATAGTAGATATTGGTTTTTGTAGTAAGAACAATAAATAACAACAAGGTAGCAATTGATAAAATGGAGCACAAATGGTATTGCAATTCTTTGAAATGAGGCCTAGGGTCCGTACTTTCGCTAGTGCATTCTCTCAACAATGCTAATATAATTGGATCATATAACCATCCCTCAAAGTGCAATGAAGAATCACTCCAAAGTTCCTATCTACCGGAGAACATAAGAAGAAATTGTTTGTAGGGTACGAAACCACCTCAAGGCTATTCTTTCCGATCAAACTATCCTAGAGTTCGTACTAAAATAACACAAAGCTATTCTTTCTGATCAATCTAACCAAGAGTTTGATACGTCCATTTTGCATCATGCTTTTATATCGATATTAATTGCAATATGGGCTGTTACTACACATTATGTCACAATACTTATGCCTTTTCTCTCTTATTTTACAAGATTTACATGAAGAGGGAGAATGCCGGCAGCTGTATTCTGGGCTGGAAAAGGAGCAAAATATAAGAGACCTATTCTGCACAACTCCAAAAGTCCAGAAACTCCACAAAAGTTAGTTTTGGAATATAATAAAAATATTGGGCGAAGAAAGCACCATAGGGGGGCCACCCACAATCCACAAGGCTGGGGGGCGCACCCTACCCCCTGGGCGCGCTCCCCTGCCTCGTGGGCTACCTGGAAGCCCCCCGATGCCCATCTTCTGGTATAAGGTGTCTTTTGCCCTGGAAAAAATCAGAAGGAAGCTTTCAGGATGAAGCGCCGCCGTCTCGAGGCAGAACCTTGGCGGAACCAATCTAGGGCTCCGGCGGAGCTGTTCTGCCGGGGAAACATCCCTCGGGGAGGGGGAAATCGTCACCATCGTCATCACCATCGATCCTCTCATTGACAGGGGGTCAATCTCCATCAACATCTTCACCAGCACCATCTCCTCTCAAACCCTAGTTCCTCTCTTGTATCCGATCTTTGTCTCAAAACCTCAGATTGGTACCTGTGGGTTGCTAGTAGTGTTGATTACTCCTTGTAGTTGATGCTAGTTGGTTTTTTCGGTGGAAGATCATATGTTCAGATCCTTTCTGCATATTAATACCCCTCTAATCATGAACATGAATATGATTTGTGAGTAGTTACGTTTGTTCCTAAGGACATGGGAGAAGTCTTGTTATAAGTAATCATGTGAATTTGGTAATCATTTGATATTTTGATGAGATGTATGTTGTCTCTCCTCTAGTGGTGTTATGTGAACGTCAACTACATGACACTTCACCATTGTTTGGGACTAGAGGAAGGCATTGGGGAGTAAAAATTAGATGATGGGTTGCTAGAGTGACAGAAGCTTAAACCCTAGTTTATGCATTGCTTCGTAAGGGGCTGATTTGGATCCATATGTTTCATGATATGGTTAGGTTTACCTTAATTCTTCTTTCGTAGTTGCAGATGCTTGCTATAGGGGTTAATCATAAGTGGGTTTCTTGTCCAAGGAAGGGCAGTACCCAAGCACCGGTCCACCCACATATCAAATTATCAATGTAATGAGCGCGAATCATATGAGCATGATGAAAACTAGCTTGACGATAATTCCCATGTGTCCTCGGGAGCGCTTTCCTTTATATAAGAGTTTGTCCAGGCTTGTCCTTTGCTACAAAAAGGATTGGGCCACCTTGATGCATGTTGTTTACTTTTGTTACTTGTTACCCGTTACGAATTACCTTATCACAAAACTATCTGTTACCGATAATTTCAGTGCTTGCAGAGAATACCTTACTGAAAACCGCTTGTCATTTCCTTCTGCTCCTCGTTGGGTTCGACATTCTTAATTATTGAAAGGACTACTATAGATCCCCTATACTTGTGGGTCATCAATACTCTTTTCTAGCGTCGTTGCCGGGGAGTGAAGCACCTTTGGTAGGTGGAATTTGGTAAGGAAAAATTTATATAGTGTGCTGAAATTTACTGTCACTTGTTACTATGGAAAATAATCCTTTGAGGGGCTTGTTCGGGGTATCTTCACCCCGACCAGTAGAGAAAAGAGTTTCTCCTCAACCTACTGAACCTACTGAAAATGTTTACCTTGAAATTCCTTCGGGTATGATAGAGAAACTGCTAGCTAATCCTTTTACAGGAGATGGAACATTACATCCCGATATGCACCTAATCTCTGTGGATGAAGTTTGTGGATTATTTAAGCTTGTAGGTATGCCCGAGGATGTCATCAAGAAGAAGGTCTTCCCTTTATCTTTGAAGGGAAAGGCATTGACATGGTTTAGCCTATGTGATGATATTGGATCACGGAACTACAATCGATTGAAATTGGAATTTCATCAGAAGTTTTATCCTATGCATCTCATTCATCGTGATCGCAATTATTTATATAATTTTTGGCCTCGCGAAGGAGAAAGTATCGCTCAAGCTTCGGGGAGGATTAAGTCAATGTTATATTCATGCCCCAATCATGAGCTCTCAATAGAAATTATTATTCAAAAAATTTATGCTCGGCTTTCTCTTAATAATCGCTCCATGCTCGATACTTCTTGTACTAGTTCTTTTATGATGAAAACTATTGAATTCAAATGGGATTTATTTGAAAGAATTAAATGCAACTATGAAGATTGGGATCTCGACGAAGGTAAGGAGTCAGGTATAACACCTAAGTTTGTTTGTGTTAAATCTTTTATGGATATCGATGTTTTTCGTGAATTTAGCACTGAAGATGGACTTGACTCTGAGATAGTAGCTTCTTTTTGTGAATCATTTGCTACTCATGTTGATCTCCCTAAAGAGAAGTGGTTTAAATATCATCCTCCCATTGAAGTAAAAGTAGTTGAACCTATGAAATTTGAAGAAAAGACTATCACTTATAATGTTGATCGTATTGTTCCTACCGCTTATATCGAGAAACCACCTTTCCCTGTTAGAATAAAGGATCATGCTAAAGCTTCAACTGTGGTTCATAAGAGTAATGCTAGAACACTTACACCCCCCGAGAAAATTAAAGTTGAACCTAGTATTGCTATGGTTAAAGATATCTTGGTCAATAATATTGATGAGCATGTTATTTACTTCTGTGATGAAGCTGCTAGAATTGCTAGACCCGATACTAAACATAAACATAGACCTGTTGTTGGCATGCCTGTTGTTTCTGTTAAAATAGGAGATCATTGTTATCATGGCTTATGCGATATGGGTGCTAGTGACAGTGCAATACCTCATTCCTTATACAAAGAAATTATGCATGATATTGCACCTGCTGGGATAGAAGATATTGATGTTACAATTAAGCTTGCCAATAGAGATACTATTTCACCAATTGGGATTGTTAGAGATGTTGAAGTCTTGTGGGAAAGTTAAATATCCTACTGATTTTCTTGTTCTTGGATCCCCAAAAGGTGACTTTTGTCCCATTATATTTGGTAGACCCTTCTTGAATACTATTAATGCCAAGATAGACTGCGAAAAGGATATTGTTACTGTTGGTTTAGGGGATATGTCTCATGATTTTAATTTTCCATAGTCAACCCCATGATAAAGAATTGCCAAGTAAAGATGAAATTATTGGTCTTGCTTCTATTGCCGTGCCTCCTAATGATCCTTTAGAGCAATATTTGCTAGACCATGAAAATGATATGTTCATGAATGAAAGAAGGGAAATAGATGAAGTATTCTTTAAACAGGGACCCATTTTGAAACACAACTTGCCCGTTGAAATCTTAGGGGATCCCCCTCCACCCAAGGGTGATCCCATGTTTGAGCTTAAACCATTACCTAATACTCTTAAATATGCTTATCTTGATGAAAAGAAGATATATCCTGTTATTATTAGTGCTAACCTTTCAGAGCAGGAAGAAGAGAAATTATTGAAAACTCTGAAGAAGCACCGTGCTGCTATTGGATATACTCTTGATGATCTTAAGGGCGTTAGCCCCACTCTATGCCAGCACAAAACAAAATTGGAGAAAGACGCTAAACCA
Organism: Triticum aestivum; assembly: GCF_018294505.1. NCBI lineage: Eukaryota > Viridiplantae > Streptophyta > Magnoliopsida > Poales > Poaceae > Triticum > Triticum aestivum. The sequence continues at coordinate 419,119,302 of NC_057798.1, forward strand.
GTTGCTGATCACCAATGATGGTTAAACCCTAAGATGAAAGAAGTGGTAAGAAATGAAATACTAAAGCTTCTGGAGGCAGGTATAATTTATCCTGTTGCTGATAGTCAGTGGGTAAGTCCCATCCATTGTGTCCCTAAGAAGGGATGTATTACTGTTGTTCCTAATGATAAAGACGAATTGATCCCACAAAGAATTATTATAGGTTATAGAATGGTAATTGATTTCCGCAAATTGAATAAAGCTACTAGAAAAGATCATTACCCTTTGCCTTTTATTGATCAAATGCTATAAAGAGTATCCAAACATACACAATTTTGCTTTTTAGATGGTTATTCTAGTTTCTCTCAAATACCAGTGCCAAAAGAGAATCAAGATAAAACTACTTTTACTTGCCCTTTCGATACCTTTGCTTATAGATGTATGCCTTTAGGTTTACGTAATGCACCTGCTACCTTTCAAAGATGTATGACTGCTATATTCTCTGACTTTTGTGAAAAGATTGTTGAGGTTTTCATGGATGATTTCTCCATATATGGAACTTCTTTTGATGATTTCTTAAGCAACCTTGATCGAGTCTTGCGGAGATGCAAAGAAACTAATCTTGTCTTGAATTGGGAGAAGTGCCACTTTATGGTTAATGAAGGTATTGTCTTGTGGCATAAAATTTCTGAAAGAGGTATTGAAGTTGATAAAGCTAAACTTGATGCTATTGAAACCGTGTCCCGAGGACATCAAATGTATAAGAAGTTTCCTTGGTCATTCCGGTTTTTATAGGAGGTTCACTATAGACTTCTCAAAAATTTCTAGGCCTCTGACTAACCTCTTACAAAAAGATGTTCCTTTTGTCTTTGATGATGATTGTGTAGAAGCATTTGAAATACTTAAGAAAGCCTTGATTTCTGCACCTATTGTTCAGCCACCTGATTGGAATTTACCCTTTGAAATCATGTGTGATGCTAGTGATTATGTTGTAGGTGTTGTTATAGGACAAAGAGTTGATAAGAAATTAAATTTTATCCAATATGCTAGTAAAACTCTAGACAGTGTGTTTGCTTGTGATAAGTTCAAACCTTATATTGTTGATTCCAAAGTAACTATTCACACTGATCATGCTGTTATTAAATACCTTATGGAAATGAAAGATGCTAAACCTAGACTTATTAGATGGGTTCTCTTGCTACAAGAATTTGATCTGCATATTATTGATAGAAAGGGAGCTAAGAACCATGTTGCAGACAACTTATCTAGGTTAGAGAATGTTCTTGATGACCCACTACCTATTGATGATAGCTTTCCTGATGAACAACTGGCTGTCTTAAATGCTTCTCACAATGCTCCATGGTATGCTGATTATGCTAATTACATTGTTGCTAAATTTATACGACCTAGTTTCACACACCAGCAAAAGAAAAAGTTTTTCTATGATTTAAGACATTACTTCTGGGATGACCCACACCTTTATAAAGAAGGAGTAGATGGTGTTATTAGACATTGTGTACCTGAGCATGGACAGGAACAAATCCTACACAAGTGTCACTCCGAGCCATATGGAGGACACCACTCTGGAGATAGGACTGCACATAAGGTATTGCAATCCGGTTTTTATTTGCCTGCTCTCTTCAAAGATGCCCGTAAGTTTGTCTTGTCTTGTGATGAATGTCAAAGAATTGGTAATATTGGTAGACGTCAAGGAATGCCTATGAACTATTCACTTGTTATTAAACCATTTGATGTTTGGGCTTTGATTATATGGGACCTTTTCCTTCCTCTAATGGGTATACACATATTTTAGTTGCTGTTGATTACATTACTAAGTGGGTAGAAGCTATTCCAACTAGTAGTGTTGATCATACCACTTCTATTAAGACGCTTAAAGAAGTTATTTTTCCGAGGTTTGGAGTCCCTGGATATCTAATGACTGATGGTGGTTCACATTTTATTCAAGGTGCTTTTCATAAGATGCTTGCTAAGTATGATGTTAATCATAAAATTGCATCTCCATACCATCCACAGTCTAGTTGTCAAGTAGAATTGAGTAATACAGAGCTTAAATTAATTTTGCAAAAGATTGTTAATAGATCTAGAAAGAATTGGTCCAAGAAACTTGATGGTGCATTATGGGCCTATAGAACTGCATATAAAAATCCTATGGGTATGCCTCCGTATAAAATGGTTTATGGAAAAGCATGTCACTTACCTCTCGAACTAGAACATAAGGCATATTGGGCTATTAAAGAGCTCAGTTATGATTTCAAACTTGCCGACGAGAAGAGGCTATTTGACATTAGCTCACTTGATGAATGGAGAACCCAGGCCTATGAGACTGCCAAACTGTTTAAAGAAAAAGTTAAAAGATGGCATGACAAAAGGATACAAAAGCATGAGTTTAATGTAGGTGATTATGTTTTGCTATACAACTCTCGTTTAAGATATTTTCCAGGAAACTTCTCTCTAAATGGGAAGGTTCTTACATTATCGAGGAGGTATATCATTCCGGTGCCATAACAATCAACAATTTCGAAGGCAAGAATCCGAAGGTGGTGAACGGTCAAAGAATCAAACATTATATCTCAGGTAATCCCATAAATGTTGAAACCAATGTTATTGACACCGTAACCCCGGAGGAGTACATAAGGGACACTTTCCAGAACGTTTCAGACTCCAAAAAGGAATAGGTATGTGGTACGGTAAGTAAATGACTCCAAAACAGTTCTAATAGCAATTTCCCCCGTCTTGGAATATTTAAGAAAATAGGAAAATAAGAAGTAGTCCGGAAAGGACACAGGCATCCACGAGGGTGGAGGGCGCGCCCTACCCCCCTGGGCGCGCCCCCTACCTCGTGGGCACCTCGTGTGCCACCCGGACTCCGTTTTCTTGCACGATACTTCTTTTGGTTGGTAAATATTCATTATATAATCTCCCAAAGGTTTTGACCACCGTACCATGAAGAAATCCTCCTTTTCTTGTTTTGAGTTGTTTCTGCCATAGATTAGAGCAATATGTCGTCCCCCTCCTCCAACAATGTGGGCGATGATGCTTGGCTAATGAAGATAGAGACGAAGCGAGAAGAAATCGGGGAAATCAAGGAAGGTGACAAGATAAGGGGGTCACATGGGAGCAAGACCCGACAGTAGAAGAAGAGGGCTTCTCTCAACCTTACTACAATCATCTTACCCCAACTATAGGATTTAGGGTTCTGTCAAAACCCTTGAGGTTCGAACACTACGGTGCGCACGAAGATTTTCCCCTACCGAATCTTGCCCTCAGCTTCGCCGCAATCTCTAGGCTTAGCTTGATGAACTCACAATACAAGAGACACAAGATTTATACTGGTTCGGGCCAACGTTGGGGTGTAATACCCTACTCTAGTGTGGTGGTGGTGGATTGCCTCTTGGGCTGATGATGAACAGTACAAGGGAACAACAGCCTCCTGAGGTGAGGTGTTCTTGAGATGGTGTGGTGTTCTACTTGTTCTCCTCTCGGGTCCCTTTCTATTGTGGTGGCTAGTCCTATTTACAGAGGCCCTAGTCCTCTCCCCAAATATTGAGCGGGAAGGGATCCAACAGCGGCCAATTTGAAACGGGACAGCTAGTACAAGCTATGCTTATTAAAGGTGGTCTTCACCTATCAAAGGTGGTGGCGGTGACGCCATCTTGGGCTCCACGATGACCTCCGTCCTGCCGTCCTGCTGGTCTTGGTCTTGTTGCACCGATATGGAAACCTTTGCCTGATGCCTCAGTACTCCGCGCCTACGCCTGCCCCCTTAGCACCAAAGGGGAAACAAGGACACTGCACGCGCTAGTGCCTGCCTGCCCTTGGTCGTCATGGCTTGCATCACGGGAACCTCACGTGGTACCCCTTGCCTTGGTCTCTCCGCCCCTCGCGAGCCTGCCTGGTGAGGCCGCTCTTGAGGAGGCCATGTGCCGTCCGCCTCGCGAGGCTTAGCCTCTGGCGAGGGTCTTGAGTGTTTGGCTGACGAAGACAGGCCGTACTGGGCCACTGGTGGAGCCACACCGTGGGCCGCAGGAAGGCAAGTCTGGGGACCCCCATTCCCAGAACGCCAACAGTAGCTCCCGGGCCCAAGGCACGCTTGGACTTGGCTTAGCGGCGAAACCAAAGGGCAAGTGCGGAGTGCCACGGGCCCCAACATCATGCGGCCTTGGTCGATGCATGGCGATTGATTGGACATGGGCATCTCTGCTTCCCCATGCTACCCCAATATCCACCTGGCTAGGAGGACACGGTGCCCTACCCAGTTATTCCCTCCTTGCTGGCGGCAATCTTCCTATCCTTCCTTCCTCCTCGAGCCCCTACTTCCGCTTCCAATCTGACTCGAGCTCAGTCCCTTCCATTGCCATGGTGCCGACTCGTACAGAGAAAGGGAAGAAGCCTCTGTCCTCAGCCAATCCGCCCCTAACAATCGAGCCTGCCGTCGGCCGACCGCGGGTGCTCAACCGGGAGGCCATGGGCAAGGTCCGCCCCGCGCTCGCTTCCAGCTTCAACGAGTGGGGAGGGACGGTGGCTTGGCCTGCGTCCCGAGCCTCCATTGACAGGACAGCCACTGAGGTTCGGTTCTTCGTTGATGCCCTGTGGGCTGGCCTGGTTCCCCCTTTCTCCACCTTCTTCAATGTAGTGCTTTTCCATTACCAGATTCACATGCTGCACCTTGATCCCCAATCTGTTGCCCTTCTCGCCATCTTCGCCTTTGTTTGCGAGGCCATGGTGTCCATTGCTCCTTCCGTTGCCCTCTTGCGCCATTTCTTCTCGATGCATCTGACTGACCCATTGCAGTGCTCAGGGTGTCTGAGCTTCCAGGCTGTGGCAGAGACGGCCGCCTCGGGGATTGATTTTGATCTCCCATCGTCCACGAGCGGGTTCCGGACGTGGTGGATGTACGTGGATGTTGGAGTGCTCAGCCCCCTACTCTCGCCTCCGTCGTCGCCCGCCATTCCCAACTCCTGCTGGGGCCACGAGAAGCTCGCGAGCTCTCGCCTTTCCTTCGTCTGGCTCTGGTTGAAGAGGTTGAGAGACCTTGGCATGACTGCACCCCGGGTGGTGAAGGAGTTCCTCCGGTGTCGCATTGCCCCTCTCCAACACCATTCCCGGCTGATGTGGGCCCTGGCTGGTGACCAAGATCACATGAGGCTTCAGGAGTCGGGGCTCTCGCTCGAAGCGCAAAGAACGGTGCTTGAAGTCTTGACTGGCAACCCCTCGCTAGGCGATATGCCGCAAGGGGGTTGTCTCTTGTATCTCTACTCGAACAGGGTTGAGTTCACGGGGCAGATGCCTTCCTTCAACGAATGGGGGCTGCGTCCGGTCGGCCTTGTGGGGCCTCATGAGAATCCTATCGTCGTGGCTCCCCTCCTTACCACCAGCACCGAGCTTGCCCCAAGAGTGGACGTAGGGAGGCAATCATCGCTTGAGGCCGGAGGTGCGGGTGTCGAGGTGCCGACGCCGTTTGAGGTTCCCGAGGTGCCATCCTCAGGAACTCGTGAGGCTCGCCCTGAGGCGGTCGTTGAGGGGGAGATGCAGTCTGCGGCTCTTGAGGCCGAAGCTCCTGAGACCTCGGCAAGCCACCATGAGGCGGAGCCTGATTGCTCTCCCAGCTTGGTGCTCCTGAGGTCGACCGCCTGGGTGCCTCTCTAGCCGTGCCCCGCGCTGGCCTCCACGTCCAACGCCTTGGCCGGTTCCGCATGGACTTTGCTGCGCTCTGTAAGAGGAAGGAGTCTTCGAGCTGCAGTGGTGGCACCATCCGGCCGTCGAAACATAGGAAGTACATCGCCATAGACGTGTAAGTACCTTATCCTTGTAATTCTCCAATCGCTGCTTCCCTTCCCGACTGTGGATCTTCAGGATCCCTCCTGCCAGGCCCGCGGAGTCTCCCGAGAAGCAACCTCCTCTGGCCTTGCCTTCATCGCTAGCCTTGAGCGCCCCAAGCCTACACGCCGCCCCTGGCGTGGGCTCAGCCGAAGAAGCAAGCCTGCCTGCAAGGTGCCTTGAGCCCGTGCCCTTGTCGCCTTTCCTTTGCAGCCTTACATGGAACACGACCAGCCTACCCAGGGCTCCTCCTCTGGTCGTGGACGGCAGCTGGTTGGCGTCAATCCTGGGCTCCTCTTCAAGTGGCGAGCCTGCGCCGGTCTGGGTCCCTTGTGGGGCCTGGCCAGCGGTCATGGGGGCGCCAGCCCCCAGCCCCCTGCCGAGAGGGGAAGAACCGCTTCGGGTCCCGCCGACGGCGCCCGCGACGGGGGACGACATTAGCCGCGCGCTCAAGTTTGCGCACGAACGAAGCGTATTCCGCCACGAGTTCTTCCAAAAGGCGATGGACGCGATGGGCCAGCTTGGTGGAGAACTTGCGGATGTAGACGTGCGCCTTGAAGCCGAGGGCCTACGGCTGATCGAGGAGCGGCATAAACTAAAGGTGGCCATCAAGCTCGGGCACAACTAGCGTGAGCTTGACAACACGAAGGCCTCCCTTGCAACCTCGCATGAGGCCTGCTCCCGAGCTTTGGAGGAGGCTCAGGAAGCGGATCATCGTCGCGGAATTGAAGAGAAGCGTGTGTGGGAGCTCCAAGCCTGGAGCACTTCCTTGGAGCAGCAGGTTGAGGCATGCCAAGCCGCCCTTGCGTTGCTGAGGGGGACGTCTGTCGAGGAGGGGGAGGTCCTGAAGCGTGAGGAAGCACTGACGCTGGAGGCCGCAGAGCGCAGTCTTTAGCTTGAGCGGTTGGAGACGAGGGAGCACCAGGTTGCCCAAGCGGAGGACGCTGTTGGCGCACGCAAGGCCTGGGTCCAGGAGGAGGTCAACCGCCGCGTGGCCGAGGCTCGCATAGATCTTGCGAGCAGGTATAGCCTAAAGCTGAAACTGATTGAAGCCAAGGTTGCGGGCAGGACTGCCGCCCTCAGGTCCAGGCTAACTGAAGCGGAACGGCGTGTGGAGGCTGCCGCAGCCGCCCTGGTCTCGGTGCAGGCCGAGCTAGCCTCCGCCCATGCCTTGCTGCTTCTGCTGCAGCAGCGGGTTGCCGAAGCCGAGTCCATCATGTAGCAGAACATGGAGGAAATGCTTCAATGGCAGACATTGGAGCATGTGCACGCCCCATGCTCCAGGACCTCAGGAATAGGGCCAATGCTGCCCTGGGCAACATCTATGACGAGAACGCCCCGCATCCCCATGCGACCGACTACGCCGGTCATCTCCGCTTCTTTACTGACGTGGTGACGCGCCTGGAGAACCGCTCCGAGAGAGCTCACCAGCTTGTTGAGGAGAGGAGCCGCAGCCTGCTTGGGCGCGTGTTTTGCCGCGTATTCTGCCATCTTCAAAACACCTACCCCGACTTTGACTTTGACGCCACCATTGCCCCGGTGCCCGAGGCCACCCAGGGCAACCTGGTGCAGTGGGTGGAGGATAACACGGATGCGCTTGTGAGGGCCTTTGCTTCCGACGACAACGGGGTGATAGTTGCGGCGAATGAAGGCGACGTGGTCGATGATGGTGACGGTGGTGCCGGTGGTGGCGATGGTGATGCCAGTGACAGCGACAGCGGCACCAGCGATGCATCTAGAGGCGACCCGGGGGACGCGGTGAGCGATATGTCTGACTGATCCCGTGTTTCTCTGTTGTTTATCCTGCATACAGAAGCTCGGGCACGGCCCCAAAGGTTGTAAGAGCATTTTGGGAGGGGATGCCCCTCATGTAAAAAGATTGCCATCTCTATGCTTTCAGGGCCAATGCTTAATGTATGCTTCTATGAGCCTACGGGCCCTGCAGTGAGCTTGCTGTTGTAATTTACCTTTAGACAGGACAAGCCCTAAACCGACTCGTGAGGTCGTGAGTTTCCGAGGATCCCCTGAGGGACCTGCTGACCCGGTCGAGAGGGCCTCGTGAGAGCAAATGCCAGCTGTAGTATGGCATGCATGCAACGTACGTGCGCTTCGTCCAGCCCCACCGGCGAGGGGCTCGCGAGGGGGAGGCAGCCGGTGCGAACTCCAAATTAAGGCAGTAACTAGAACGCAAGGAATCACACGAACAAGAAAAGTCACCCTCCCCGCGCACACAAATGAAAATTCAACTCCAACTTAAATCTGAAGCAAGGAAGGACGACTACAGAAAGGGAGTCAAAAAGCAAATGGCCGCGTCCGGCGCCTAGTCTAGTCTTCATGTCTTCTCACCAGCGCAGAGCTAAGTGCTGCCACCGGGCGTGGGAGGGAGCCCCTGAGGCACAAGGCTGGCTCTCCTGAGGCTCCAGGGCGTGTACAACCCCACTCATTATTACGTGAGAGTGTCACGGGCGGCGAGCTTCACCGGCGTGAGCCTTACTTCATATTGCCAGACGAGGGCCCCGCCTTGCACCACCCTCGACCACCATTGGCGGCGACCGGAAACCAGGACAACACCAAGGGGCAAAGGGGACACCAGCGGCGCCCTCGGCGACCACGGGTCCTCTGCCAGGGGTAGGCTTTTCAGCACCTCCCCGGCAGAGGGCCTACCTCCGGGGGATGCCTTGCTCCGTGCGCCGTGGGGAGGGCCTTGCTCCCGACCCCTCTCCTGCAGCCCCTAGTGCGCTCCTCCTGGTGAAATGGAGGCTGTCGAGCTGGGGAAACCGTCCGTTGCTGTGACCTGACCCTCCTACGACCCATGGTTAGCATAAGCTTGCTCTTGAGAAATTAGTGGTACCCGATAGCTGCTGCTGCTGGTGCGGTTGGTGAGGCTCCCTTGAGGCTCCTGGAAGGGCTTGACTTCTGGCGTCTCTTCCTCCCAGCCTGGCCTGAGGAATGAGCCAGGGTCGTCTTCTAGCGCGTACTTCCGATCCACCATGCGGGGTACTTAAGCCTCCAAAGCCACCGCCTCGAAGACTTCACCGTAGTGCCCCACACTCCATGTTGCCTGGCCTAGCGTGCTGTCTTGAGGATGCTAGGGCAGCGGCCCACCCCGACCCTAGGCGGCAACGCGCATGCCCTCATTCACCGAAGGTGGTGCGGGTGCAACCTGGCGTCCAACGCTGATGGTTGAGCTCGTGTCGATGAAGCCTTGGGGCGTGCTAGGGGGCACGCGGGCGTGGAGAGGTCTGCCACGTGATCCGGCCAAGGCTCGGGGTGCAAGATGGAAGCATAAGGGCGGTGCCCCCGAGGCCGCGGCATCCAGGAGCTCGGCAATGCGCTCCAGCAACGCATCCCAACTATTGTCCATCAACCTACATTGCAGCAGCTCCCAAGCCACAGTGAGCGCAACTCTCATGTTTGCTTGTTCGCGTCGGGTGTGTGGCTCCATGGCTGCGGCGTGTCTTGAGGCCCTTGCGGCTGCCCGCGCCTGCCGCGGAGTAAGGGCGGGCGGTGTGTGACCGCACCGCCCGCGCCCAACAGCGTTCTGCGGTGCGTGGGCTGCTTGGGGCGTGGGGTTGAAGTCTTCTTGGGCAGGCGGAGTGGCCCGGGCTGGCCAGGCTGCCCAGTGGTCGGTGCTGGTCATCGGGTCGCCAGACATTGGACTCGCGGAGGACAGCGGGCTAAATGGCGGAAGGAAAGCTCCGGCGCACCCAACCTGGCGCGCCAAATGTCGGATTTAGGGTTCCGGCAAGACCCTTGAGGTTCGAACATTGCGGTGCGCACAAAGATTTCCCCCTACCGAATCTTGCCCTCAGCCTCGCCGCAATCTCTATGCTTAGCTCGATGAACTCTCAACACAAGAGACACAAGATTTATACTGGTCCGGGCCACCGTTGTGGTGTAATACCCTACTCCAGTGTGGTGGTGGTGGATTGCCTCTTGGGCTGATGATGAATAGTACAAGGGAAGAACAACCTCCTGAGGTGAGGTGTTCTTGAGCTGGTGTGGTGTTCTACTTGTTCTCCTCTTGGGTCCCTTTCTACTGTGGTGGCTAGTCCTATTTATAGAGGCCCTGGTCCTCTCACCAAATATTGAGCGGGAAGGGATCCAACAGCGGCCAATTTGAAAGGGGACAACTAGTACAAGCTATCCTGACTAAAGGTGGTCTTCGCCTGTCAAAGGCGCTGGTGGTGACGCCGTCTTGGGCTCCACAATGACCTCCGTCCTGCAGTCCTGCTGGTCTTGGTCTTGTTGCACCGATATGGAAACCTTTGCCTGATGCCTCCATACTCCGTGCCTGCGCCTGCCCCCTTAGCACCAAAGGGGAAACGAGGACACTGCACGCGCTGGTGCCCGCCTGGCCTTGGTCATCATGGCTTGCATCACGGGAACCTCACGAGGTACCCCTTGCATTGATCTATCCGCCCCCTCGCGAGCCTGCCTGGTGAGGCCGCTCCTGTGGAGGCCTTGTGCCGTCCGCCTCGCGAGGCTTGGCCCCTCGCGAGGGTCTTAAGTGTTTGGCTGACGAAGATGGGCCATACTGGGCCACTGGTGGAGCCACGCTGTGGGCCGCAGGCAGGCAAGTCTGGGGACCCCCATTCCCAGAACGCCGACACCAACTAAGATTGAAGCTTTCAAGATGATTGAGCTAGCTCTCATACAAAATAAGTATCTCACACGTGAAAATATTTTGTTGCAAGAGCATATCACCGCACTCAAGGGCATTATCCGCAAGTTGGAGGATCTCTTACGCTCGATGTGTGACACTCCATCATCACCACCT
>NC_057798.1:419130125-419176446 GCF_018294505.1 Triticum aestivum
CTAGTAGAATAAAGTTTAGTATGATCTAGCTTTGAGTTTTTGTGTTGACCCCTATCTATGTAATCGAGTCCGTGAGCTATATATATAATATGGATTAGTTTTGAGTCGAGGGCTTTGCTATCTTGCTATGATCTTGAGGGAATAAAAGAAAGAGAAAGGATAGAAAGAAACAAAAAGATCATATTGATCTTATGGAGAGTAATGACTTCACACATAAAGAGTATGATGAATAAAAGTTGTTGAGAGTTCACAAACATAGTTTTGGTCATCGTTGCAATTAATAGGAACTAAGAAATAAAGAGTGGTTTTCACATATAAATTTACTATCTTGGACATCTTTTATGATTGTGAGCACTCATTAAAGTATGACATGCTAAAAAGTTGATGTTGGACAAGGAAGACAACGTAATGGGTTATGTTTTCTTATATCCGAAATAAATTATATTGTCATGGATCATCCAACATGTTGAGCTTGCCTTTCCCCCTCATGGTAGCCAAACTCTTTGCACCAAGTAGAGATACTACTGGTGCTTCCAAACATCCTTAAACCCAGTTTTGCCATGAGATTCCACCATATCTACCTATGGATTGAGTAACATCCTTCAAGTAAGTTGTTATTGTTGCAAGCAATAAAAATTGCTCTCTAAATATGTACGATCTATTAGTGTGGCGAAAATAAGCTTTATACGAGCTTGTGATATGGAAGAAATAAAAGCGATGAACTGCATAATAAAGGTCCCTATAACAAGTGTCAATATAAAGTGACGTTCTTTTGCATTAATATTTTGTGCATCCAACCATAAAAGCACATGACAACCTCTGCTTCCCTCTGCGAAGGGCCTATCTTTTATTTTTGTCTTCTACCTTATACAAGAGTCATGGTGATCTTCACCTTTCCTTTTTACAGTTTATCCTTTGGTAAGCACTATGTGTTGGAAAGATTCTGATATATATATCCAATTGGATGTGGGTTTTCATAAAGCATTATTGCTGACATTACCCTTGAGGTAAAAGGTTGGGAGGCGAAACTATAAGCCCCTATCTTTCTTTGTGTCTGATTAAAACTTCATACCCATAAGTATTGCGTGAGTGTTAGCAATTATGAAATATTAAATGATAGTTGAGTATGTGGACTTGCTAAAAAGTTCTTATATTTACTCTTTCCAATGTTATGATAAATTGCAATTTCTTCAATGACTGAGATTATAGTTTGCTAGTTTTCAATGAAGTTTCTGATTCATACTTTACATTGTGAATAGATTGTTACTTTTGCATAAGAAATCATTTGACAATATATATGTTACTGTTCTAAGAATGATCATGATGCCCTCGTATCCGTATTTTATTTTATTGACACCTCTATCTCTAAACATGTGGGCATATTTTTTGATTTTGGCTTCCGCTTGAGGACAAGCGAGATCTAAGCTTGGGGGAGTTGATACGTCCATTTTGCATCATGCTTTTATATCGATATTTATTGCAATATGGGATGTTACTACACATTATGTCACAATACTTATGCCTTTCCTCTCTTATTTTACAAGATTTACATGAAGAGGGAGAATACTGGCAGCTGGATTCTGGGCTGGAAAAGGAGCAAAATATTAGAGACCTATTCTTCACAACTCCAAAAGTCCTGAAACTCCAGGAAAGTCACTTTTGGAATATATTAAAAATATTGGGCGAAGAAAGCACCAGAGGGGGGCCACCCACCATCCACGAGGGTGGGGGGCACGCCCTACCCCCCGGGCGCGCCCCCTGCCTTGTGGGCCCCCTGGAAGCCCCCCGATGCCCATCTTCTTGTATAAGGTGTCTTTTGACCTGGAAAAAATCATAAGGAAGCTTTCGGGACGAAGCGCTGCCGTCTCGAGGCGGAACCTTGGTAGAGCCAATCTAGGGCTCCGGCGAAGCTGTTCTGCCGGGGAAACATCCCTCCGGGAGGGGGAAATCATCACCATCGTCATCACCATCGATCCTCTCATCGGGAGGGGGTCAATCTCCATCAACATCTTCACCAGCACCATCTCCACTCAAACCCTAGTTCATCTCTTGTATCCAATTTTTGTCTCAAAACCTCAGATTGGCACCTGTGGGTTGCTAGTAATGTTGATTACTCCTTGTAGTTGATGCTAGTTGGGTTATTCGGTGGAAGATCATATATTTAGATCCTCTATGCATATTAATACCCCTCTGATTATGAACATGAATATGATTTGTGAGTAGTTACATTTGTTCCTGAGGACATGGGAGAAGTCTTGTAATAAGTAATCATGTGAATTTGGTATTCGTTCGATATTTTGATGAGATGTATGTTCTCTCTCCTCTAGTGGTGTTATGTGAACGTAGACTACATGACACTTCACCATTGTTTGGGCCTAGAGGAAGGCATTGGGGAGTAATAAGTAGATGATGGGTTGCTAGAGTGACAGAAGCTCAAACCCTAGTTTATGTGTTGCTTCGTAAGGGGCTGATTTGGATCCATATGTTTCATGCTATGGTTAGGTTTACCTTAATTCTTCTTTCGTAGTTGCAGATGCTTGCGAGAGGGGTTAATCATAAGTGGGTTTCTTGTCCAAGGAAGGGCAGTACCCAAGCACCGGTCCACCCACATATCAAATTATCAATGTAATGAGCGCGAATCATATGAGCATGATGAAAACTAGCTTGACGATAATTCCCATGTGTCCTCGGGAGCGCTTTCCTTTATATAAGAGTTTGTCCAGGCTTGTCCTTTGCTACAAAAAGGATTGGCCACCTTGCTGCATGTTGTTTACTTTTGTTACTTGTTACTACGAATTACCTTATCACAAAATCATCTGTTACCGATAATTTTAGTGCTTGTCCCAATGTCATTTCCTTCCGCTCCTCGTTACTGAAAACCGCTTGTCATTTCCTTCTGCTCCTCGTTGGGTTCGACACTCTTACATATCAAAAGGACTATGATAGATCCCCTATACTAGTGGGTCATCAGAGTTCGTACTAAAATAACACGATATGATACACATCAACCAACTCTAATGTCACCTAGATACTCCAATGTCACCACGAGTATCCGTGATTTGATTATGCGATATGCATCAAACAATTTCAGATTCATAATACTCAATCCCACACAAACAACCTCAAAGAGAGCCCCAAGATTTCTATCGGAGAAACAAAGATGAGAACCTGCATCAACCCCTATGCATAGATTACCCCAATGTCACCGGAGGAATAATACTAGTTGAGTGCCAAAACACATATCTAGTGAATCAATATAACACCCCATTGTCACCAGGGTATTCATATGCAAGACATATATCAAGTTCTCTCAAATCCATAAAAGTATTCAATCCGATAAGACAAAATCTCAAAGGGAAAACTCAATTCATCACAACAAGATAGAGAAGGGAAAATACCATATGATCCAACAATATTAACAAAGCCCCCGATACATCAAGATCGTGCCATCAAGAACATGAGAGAGAGAGAGAGATTAAACACATAGCTACTAGTACAAACCCACAGCCCCAAGGGTGAACTACTCCCTCCTCATCGTGGTGGCCGCCAGGATGATGAAGATGGCCACCGATGATGATTGCCCCCTCCGACGGAGTGCCGGAATGGGGTCCAGATTGGTTTCTCGTGTCTACCCCAATGGTTTTTGGAATATTTGATGATTTATAGGGCGAATAGGCAGTACAGGAGGCCACCGAGGTGGGCACAACCCACCAGAGCGCGCCTGGCCCCCCAGGCGCACCCAGGTGGGTTGTGCCCCCTCGGGGCACCCCTCTGGTACTTCTCTAGCCCATCCTTGGTGTTCTGGTCCAAAAAAGTTCTCCAAAAAATTTCGCTGTGTTTGGACTCCGTTTGATATTGATTTCCTACGATGTAAAAAACAAGCAAAATACAGCAACTGGCACTGGGCACTATGTCAATAGGTTAGTCCCAAAAAATGATATAAATATGCTATAAAATGATTGTAAAACATCCAAGAATGATAATATAAGAGCATGAATACTTCATAAATTATAGATACGTTGGAGACGTATCAACTCCCGGCGCCCAGGGCTATACCATATCATGCTATTATGAATTGCCTGAGATGTTTATCTCTTTGTTGTTTGCACCCTTTGATTGCGTAGTAGTCAATCATAAGGGTGATCTCTCACTAAAATATCAAGTCAAAAGGTGCTCTTCCAAGTGTAGCAACCATCTATAACACTTAACGATTCGGAGTGCATCATGTACACATGAGTACAAACATATTCTTGGGTGTAAGGCGGCGATGGTCACACCATACATGTAGATTGCACTGGATTGTCTTAGAGTTCTGGTAGAATAGTTCTGAGCTCGGAGCACAAAGCATCGAAAGATGAACAAGAGTCATATCGAGATATGATCGGCAAAAGCTTGCCCACCAGTGAAAATTCTTGTCATCAGTGATGCACACATCAATGGTTGAGAACTAGACTTGGATCTTGAATCACTCACAATTAATTATGAGATATATTAATTTGAGTGGGAGTGCACTTTATAATAAAACTTTTTTATACATTAGTGCTACAATTAATTATGAATTTTGCCTCAAATTATTTGTGTGTTTGTTGTTATAGATGGCTCCCAATATGTTCAACTTAGCCCCTATGCTTGAGAAAGAAAAGTTGGCTCCAAATGGTGGGAACCATGTGGATTGGATCTGAAACCTGAGATTTGTTCTCAGGAGTGCTAAGAAGGAGTACGTTATGGATCAACCCCTAGGTGAAGCTCCTTCAAAGGATGCTACCCTAGAAGAAGTTGTTGCTTATGCTACTCGTCGTGATGACTATGAATCAGTCCAGTGCCTCATGTTAACTTGCATGGATCCTGAACTATAGAAGCGTTTTGAACAATCCATCACTCAATTCATAATTGGGTCACTGGAAGTTTTGTACAAGAAATAGGCAAGGACCAAACGGTTTGAATTAACCAAGGCCCTGATAGAATGCAAGATGAAGGAGGGTTCCTCAATGAGTGAGCATATTGTGAAGCTTGCTGGCTATGTTGATAGGCTTGCTTCACTGGAATTTGGAATTCCGCCGACACTCGGTACAGATATTGTTCTTGCTTCACTACCTACATCTTACGATGGTTTCATCATGAATTGCAACATGAACATGATGGAGAAAAGTGCAAACGAGTTGTTTGCTATGCTCAAAACTGTGAAAGTTGGGATGCAGAAGAACAAAGAAGTGTTGATGGTCAACAAGACTACCAGTTTCAAGAAGAAGGACAAGTCCAAGAAGAAATCTACTGGTGTTGATAACACTACAAAAAAAAGACACATCCGTGACATTTTGGGCCGAACGAATTTTTTTTGTCATACATATGACACTTCTGTGACGATAATTATGACAAAACCCGGTATCATCATATATGTGGTGGGCTCCTACTTCTATGACAAAAAATCATGACAGAAAATGGGCTTTTCATCCTGGGCGGGCTGGAGACGCAGCTGCATGACATTCTCTGGGCCGTCCATGACGGAAAAAAACCATGGTAGAAGCGAGGGCGAGGAAAATTTCGGGGAGTTGCTGGTTACGGTGGGAGGTCAGGGGCCGAGCGATGCACATTTCTCTAGTACACGTGCGAGGCGTTGGCTCTAACTGAACCCGAGCGAGGCGTTGGGCTCTAACTGAACCCGAGCGATTGCACTGCAGGCTACGCGTTACTGAACCCGAGCGATCGATCAATGGCTGTTAACTGAACCCGATTGAGCGATTCCTTCGCTACTGCTGCTAACTGAAGCCGATCGATTGGATGAACAGTGAGTGTTGCTGGGGCGGTTTGGATGAACAGTGAGCGGTGGCGTTGCCTCTGGATGAACAGGACCCCGTGGTGTGGAGGGCTGGATGAACAGTAGACGGTGGAAGGGTGCCCGTGGAGGGGTGGTTGAACAGGACTCCGTGGTGTGAAGGACTGGATGAACAGTAGATGGTGGTGGGGTGCCCGTGGAGGGGTGGTTGAACAATAGCCGGTGGAGTAGCACGCGGTGGAGGCTGGATGAACAGGAGCCCGTGGAGGCTGGAGGATGTCGACGGTGGAGATGAACAGTATCCTGTGGAGTCCCGTTTTGCGGTACGCCACACCCCTCCCGATGAACAGGACCGTCGTTTCGATCGTAAGAGGTCTGTTTTGTCTGTTTTGCGGTACGCCACACCCCTCCCGATGAACAGGACCCCCGTTTCGACCGTAGGAGGTCCGTTTCGTCCGTTTTGCGGTATGCCACACCCCTCCCGATGAACAGGACCCCCGTTTCGACCGTAGGAGGTCCGTTTCATCCGTTTTGCGGTACGCCACACCCCTCCCGATCAACAAGACCCCCGTTTCGACCATAAGAGGTCCGTTTCGTCCGTTTTGCGGTATGCCACACCCCTCCCAATCAACAGGACCCCGTTCCAAATATGGCCGGTCGAACACAAGGCCGTTTCCTCCGTTCTGCGGTACGCCAGGCCTCGTTTCCATCGCCTGTTCCGTCCAAGCCGGTTGGCTCCCACGCGTTCCGTTGCCTCCCGATGAGCACGACGCATTCCATTGCCTCCCCATGAACACGACGCATTCTGTTACCTCCCCATGAACACGACAATGACGTTGTTTCTCCGTTCCAACCCAGCCATGTACACGAGCCCTGGCCGTACATATGCGCGAGTAGGCGTTCGAGACCCCGCCCGTATGTACACATACGTGGCCGTATTTTCTTTCTTGCACCCTGGCCGTTGTACGTACGTGTACATGCTACATGCGCGCCTCTACTACGACACGTGCGCGCCTCTACTATGACACATGCGCGCCTCTACATCAACCAGTATGTATGTACTCTTCGACCAGGTGGGTCCCGACTGTCAGGCACTTCCTTGCTTGCGAAGATGTAGCTGATGGGTCCCAGCAGTCAGGGGGGCGAATCGTTTTGTTTTTTTACCCGTACGCACTTCCTTGCGTGCGAAGGTGTAGCTGGTGGGTCCCAGCAGTCAGGGGGGCGAATCGTTTTTTTTGCCCGGACGCACTTCCTTGCGTGCAAAGATGAAGCTAGTGGGTCCCAGCAGTCAGGAGGAAATGTTTTTTCCATGAAATACAGTGGCCCGTCCGATGGGTCCCAGCTGTCAGGTGGAGGAATCGTTATTTTCCGCGTAATAAGGAGGCACTTCCTTCCTGCGGCCATGGACCCAGCTGTCAGCCTCTCCACGTACAATCCACGTCCGATGGAAGTCGTTCCTTGACCACGTTGACCAGGCCGCGCTGAGAGCACCACAGCGGTGGACGACGGCGAGGCCTAGGAAGGGGACGACGCGGAGCCGGGAAAGACGCGGCAGCGGAAGCCCGTGCGGAGAGGAGTACAAGGGTTCACTGGTTCGGCTGCGGTGTGAGGCTGCCATTGCTGTAGGGCCTGGCCAGCGGTGGCAATAGTAGGGGCGATGAGGCCTCCGCGGCAGCACGGCCGGCCACGTGAGGCAGGAGCATGCAGCACGACCGACGCTGCTTTGGGCGGCTGGAGCAAGAAGACCAGAGGTTTAAGAAGCATTACGGCCGTTGAATGGACATCGTACGGTCACTGGAGCTAGAATCGTTCATATGAACTAAGTTGACAAAGCCCTCCATCCCCGTTAACTTAGTTGGCTCAAAAGTCATCCTCCCACTATGGTGGGTCCCAGCTAGCAGGGTGGGTATTCATTTTTTGTGCGTAATAAGGAGGCACTTCCTTGCGTGCAAAGATATAGCTGGTGGGTCCGACATGTCAGCGGGGGGAACATTTTTTTGCGAAATACAGAGGCCCTTCCGGTGGGTCCCAACTGTCAGGTGGAGGAATCATTATTTTGCGCGTACAGTCCACGGCCGATGGATGTCATTTGTTGACCACATTGACCAGGCCGCGCCGAGAGCACCATGGCGGTGGACGACGACGAGGCCTAGGAAGGGAACGACACGGAGCCGGGGAATACTCGGCAATGGTTGCCCACGCGGTGGAGAGTACGAGGGTTTACTGGTCCGGCTGCCGTCGCCGGAAAATAACAGGAGGTGTGGATGAGTAGAGGAATGGCCTGGCCAGCAATGAAGTAGGGTGGGGCGGTGCGGCCTGTGCGGCAGCACAGCAGGCCACTGGAGGCGGGAGCACGCAATCCCACCGGAGCTGGTTTGGGCGGCTGGAGCAAGAAGATCAGATATTGAAGAAGCAGCACGGCCGTTGGATTAACATCCAAGGGTCACTGCTGCTAGAATCGTTTGTGGACTAAGTTGACAAAGCCAAAGTACACGTCAACCTAGTAGACCCACAAGTCAGCCTCCAAATCTGTCCCAAACAGCATACAACCCGAAATTTCTAGCCAGATTCAAATTAATTTTAAATCTAAACATACCTTAATTTAAATTCAATGAAATTTTACCCGCACAAAAACAATGAAATTTAAAATATCAAAATCCAAAAGAAAACAATATTTTGGAACTAATTGCCTGTTTGCTGTATTTTTTTCATTTTACAGCCCATTTATTATTACTTATAGCCCATTTCTTATTACTTATAGCCCATTTTCTGGGCAAAATGCATCCCTCCTCGTCTTGAAAGATTTTCGGCCCAGCAGGGCATAGAAAAGCAAGTAGGCCTATGTTGGTTATTCTGCAAAAAACAAAATAGTTGGCTAGCCATTTTTCAGAAAGGAAAAAAACAAACTAGGCTGGTCATGTGCTAAACATATGAAATAAAAGCCTGGGCTAGACGGGCCACGGGTCCCGCACAACCCAGTTGATACCCTTCTCCGTCCCGAAAAAACAAAATTACTGCGTGCACTGCTGGGTCCCTACTGTCATCCTCACCATGTATAGTCATCTCCTTATTCCTCTCGGTTGTTGACCATGTTGAAAACACCGGAGGGCGGCGCCGCGGCGAGCGAACCAAGGCGGAGGACGATGGTGAGGCCTCGGACGGGAACGAATAGGAGTCGGGGAAGATCACAGCCATCCGTGGGCGGCGGGAGCAGGCGGTCCCGTCGGTGCTGGTTTGGCTTTGGCGGCTCGAGGAAGAAGAGACTGAAGAAACGCGACAGACGTTGAATGTCAATCCAACGGTCAGGGTTGGCACAATCGTTTTTTGACTAAGCGGACACCAAGTAGCATACTTTTTTATATGTAGGAAGAAAACTGCGAGGAAAATGCGTTCATTTGCCATCCTCCTCACAGGGAACGTTCGCCACATAAGTGACTAGCACCCTCGGTTTTCAACCGAGAGGTCTTGGGTTCGAGTCCGAGGAACTCTCAATTTTGTCCTCCTTCCTTCCTTGCAAAAAAAGGGAAAGAAAATCAAAGACTTGGGAAGGCGTACAGAACAAGCTAGTGTACCAGTAAAGAGACGTTGCCAAGTTTTTGAAAAAAGAAAGACGTGCTCCTGTAGCTGGTTCGAATCCAAACCTAGACTATGACTATATATGGTGCTATGCTACTCTGCAAGTAATGAAACTGACATATCCACTGTTGGCTTCTCCTCTTCTCTACTTACTCTGCCTAGCATCATAAGCTCTGGCCGTAGCAACCATGTCCGCTGGCTGCTCGTCCACCTGCTCTTCAGCCGGCAACAACCAGATATGCGCCAAGTCGCCACCCATACCATCGCCTGTGGGTCTCATCACACCCCCGCCGGCACGCGCACCGCAGTCGATTGCTCATCGCAACCCGCTGCGGTTGGTGTGGTGCCACTGCTGCAAATCACGCAGAGTCATCCGTCGCATCTCAACCACAATCCGCAACCCTGGCCGAGTCTTCTAAAAATGCCCAAATTATGGGGTAATAATATGTTTAGGTGTTGTTCTGCTGCTTTTAGTTGCTGATTTTTTTAATAGTTTGGTTGATGATCTTCCAATTTGATTCATGCAGAAAAGGGAAGATTCCTATGATTTGTATTTCTGGGAAGTTTCCTGATGTGGGGGAATGCAACTACGCTGATTATTTGGTTAGCCGAGGAATCCCAATACCAACAGGTTGGGGTGTTGGACAAGTAACTGAAGGAACGACAGAAGAGGAAGATGCAGAGCAGAAGGTTAAAGATGCAGTTCCTCTGATCATGGCCAAGCAACAGCTGCTGAACAGCCTTGACAACAATGAGGAGATGAAAGAGCTTGTGAAGATAATGGGAAAAATCGATGTGCTCTGTAGGATAATTTTCTCTTTATTTGCAGTGTATGAAGCACTCGTGATGTATTCAGTGGCTACGACATGAGCACTTTGATGAAACTAGTAATGAATGAAACCTGTGTAGCAGGCTGGGCTTAGTGTTGTGAACATCTAATGATTTCTATTAACGGAAATCAGGGGGTATCCCCTTTTGCTCATATAAATAAATAAATAGCAGAGGCCCTGTCGGGTTAGCTTTGTTCTCATTCGAAGACGTCGAGCAAATTGCAGTCCAACAGCAAACTATGTCATCAAATTCAAGTTTCACAGCCAAATATGAGTACAAGTAAACAACAATGTCATCATGTTTTAGTTGTCATACAATCACCAAACACAAATCAGCATACATAACAAGTGATGTTCTCATAGCAAAATACTAAACAACATGTTCATCAGGTTTCAGTTGTCATAGCAAACACAATTTCACATAGTAGATAAAAAACGTCTTCTGACAGGCAAATACGGCAAAAGCAATGTAATCATCATCCGCAGCAGCAGCGTCAACATCTTCGCCATGTGTATCAGTCTGAATCGTAATTCCCCATGGTGTCATCTTCTTCTTCGTCCTCAACATCCTCGAACGTTGGCTTCTTCTTGATCAACTCTTGTATTCCACAGCATGACAGGAAATCTTTTCGCCAGCATCATTGACGTGATGGTTCTCAAAGATATTAGGAACATCCGTGTTATCTTGTACATCAGGAGCAGTGTAAGCATCATCTTGTTGTGCAACTTCATTAAATGAATTCCTCTGCTCAAACCTTTGCAATACTCTCCAGTCATCGCTACGTGCAAATGTGTCTTCCAAGAAAAATATATGTGTTGCTTGATTTGCCAAAATAAAAGGCTCGTTGGTCTGGTACGCCGCCTTGACATTGATGGATTCGAAATAATCATCAGCTCTAGGTTTTGCAATCCTAGAAAACAGGTTATACCAACGATAGCACAACAAAACCACACACCGATGATCCTCGAAACTGGAGATATACTGCAACTGAACAATGTCTATTATGTTAGCATACATTTCAGTTGTCTCTTTGTCATACGTAGCCCTGCTCATGATGGCACTATTTTGTGTCTTCCTGCCTTCGTCTCGTGCAAGGGTGTTGTAGCGCACATCTCCAACAACGCAAGATTCATAATGTCTTACCCGAGTATCAGAACCCATTGCTAGTGAGTAAAGGGCATCATCAGCTGCCTGCCCATCCTCCCGCATCTTCTTAACCTATGGTTAGAAAATAGACAAGTTGATCATCTTATGTACTCAATATATTAAAAAAACTGATAGTGCACTTCAAAAGCTTACATGGTTCTTGAACCATTTCACAAATCCTGCCATAACCAATTTGTCAATGTTTCTTGGATTTTGCGGTAGTAACTCCTCTTTGTAGATGCTGCACAACATAGTGATCGCGTCAAACATCTAAATATATAAGAATGTGCTGCAAGTTTAGTAGATTACGATGTATAAGCTGCAGTACTGCATTTACTTGATATAAGGTAGTATCTCAGGATAGTTATTCAACACATACCAAACCATTTTGTCCAAATCTTTAGGTTTGTCCTCTTGTCGACTCTTCCTTGTAACTCGAATAGAATAATCGAAAACATTGAGCCCGGGATTGTCTTCGCCCACCTCTTTGCTAAGCTGATCAGCTGTTTCAATGTATTTTGAGCAGAATGTCAACGCTTCTGTAGCAATGTAGGCCTCTACAATGGAACCCTCGGGTCTAGCTCTGTTCCTAACATAGCCCTTGAAAGTGCCTAGCCGCCTTTCAATAGGGTACATCTAGCCATACTGTAGACCTCTAAGTAGTGCCTCATCAGGTAGATGAACAGCCAAATGCACCATCACATCAAAGAAGGCTGGAGGATATATCTTCTCAAGGTCGCATAGGATAGTTGGTATCTTGTCTCTAAGACACTCCAAAGCATTTATCCTGATATTTCTATTGCAGAGTTCCCTGAAGAATTGTCCCAACTCTGCAACTGCTCTATATAAGTCAGGGCGGCCCAATCCTCTAAGGATAACAGGTAAAACCCTTTGAAGTAGGACGTGGCAGTCATGAGTTTTCAACCCTTGTACCTTGTTTCCATCTGCACTGACTCTCCTTTCAGGGTTGGAAGAAAATCCATGTGGGAATCTCACACGTGACAGGACCTCGCAGAATTCTTTTCTTTTTACCTTGTCCAAGACGTACACAGCTGGTGCCACATCCTGTGGTTTACCTTCATCTTGCACCTGCAAATCCTTTCTGATACCCAGGTGTGTCAAATCAATCCTAGATTTTAAGGTATCTTTCGTCTTGCCTTCAATGTTAAGAAGTGTGCCAATAATGCTGTCACATATATTTTTCTCGATGTGCATCACATCAAGATTATGCCACAGATCCAAATCTTTCCAATACTCCAAGTCCCACAAAGTGGACCTGCGGGTAAACAATAATCTCTCTTCTACTGTGCCATGCTTCCTTTTCCCGCTACCATTACCAGGATGGTTTCCTGGTGTAATGTGTCGGACCTTCTCTAATTCCACTTGCAACTCATCGGCAGTGAGCCTCTTTGGCGCATCACGGTTTTCATGCTTTGCATTGAACACATGTCTTTGGTATTTTCTAAGATGCGGCTTGTCCTTGGCAAGGAAACGATGGTGTCCAATGTAACAGATCTTGCTAAGTATTGCGTATGACAGCGGATTCCTGTCACAGCGAACACATGCATTGTAACCATGTGTCGTTCACCCTGACATAGTGACCAAGGCCAGATAATCATGGATGCACCAAATTACAACAGCACGCAGAAAGAAATCAGCTGGTGGGCTGCTATATAGGTCTCGAGTGAGAAAACCCTTCCATAGCTGTTGAAGTTCCTCCACAAGAGGCTCCATGAAGAAATCAAAATCCTTTCCAGGACTTTTTGGACCTAGGATGAGCAAGGCCATCATGTAGTTTGATTCTTTGGTGCAGACATTTGGAGGCATGATGTAAGGGATAACAAGCATTGGCCACATGCTATATGTGGCGCTCTGGTGGCCAAATGGGTTAAATCCATCTGAAGCTAAGCCAAGTGTAATGTTTCTCGGGTCAGCAGCAAACTCTTTGTGTTTATCATTGAAGCTTTTCCACTCACTACCATGAGATGGATGGCTCATTACATTCTGATCTCTGTACTCCTGGTTCCTAGAATGCCACAGTACATCCTCTCTTGTTTCAGCATCATGAAACAACTTCTGCAATCTTGGTGTAACTGGAAAATGCCTTAGAACATTATGAGGAATCCTCTTCACAACATCGCCATCTTTCCATCTTGATGATTTGCATTTCGGGCATTCACTTAAATTGGCATAATCCTTCCGAAGCAGAACACAGTTATTCTTACAAACATGGATCATATCATATCGAATTCCAACTACACAAAGGAAATTCTTCATTTTACTATAGGTGTGTGGCAGCTCAGACGCATCTGGGAAAGATTTGTGGAAAGCAGCCAACATCACATCGAATGATTTGTTGGTCATCCGCTCAGATGTCTTCACCTGAAGAAAGGTGACCATAGCTGAGAATACTGACAGCTTATTTCCTGGGGTGACAGCAACGTTGCATTGTTCCAACATGCGGGCCCACCATTTTTCTTCTGCAGGTGAAAGTTCACGGAATGCATGAGCATTTCGTAGCATTGTTTCAATGTTGGTCAAACTCACTGGCTCCGCCACCACCATCTCCTCCTCCTCTTCCACCTGAGCATCAGACATATCAAGATGGTGATCTGCTGCTTCCACGTAGTCAATAACATTGACGTTCACAGCTTCACCATGATGAACCACCTAGTATATGTGACCGACATCCCATACAAGTGTAGATGATTTTGCACAGTTGACTGGGGTCTTGTAACTGAATTCATACAACTGCTACACGGGCAGAGCACATCTGATTTCAGACCACCGTACTCAGCTCTAATAAAGTTCATGAAGTTTTCAACCCCTCGACATATGCAGCGGAGAATCTTCGAGCAGAAGTTATCCAAGTCATGTCCATCTGTTAGACATACAAATTAGTTCTTCTACTAGATATTACAGGAAAAACATATATGCTTTTTTATGAAGTCCAGAAAAAAATACCTAGGTCGATGTCTAAAGCTATGGCAAGATATTTGGACGAGCAGATCTAAGTAACAAAATATATGTAAAGCTAATTCAGCAAATAGATTTGAGTGCTAAATTATGGCAGGCTGTTTCAGCAGTCAATGAGGCTGAGCACACAGCCATCGAACTATCGAAGGCCATCGCAGCAACAAAGATCGAGTATAAAATGGTGTAGAGCTATTTCACCTAACAGATTGGGTACTAGACCATGGCAATCTACGTCACAATAAATATATGGCAGGATATTTTAGCAACTAATCGGCCTTGGCATGCCATCTCAGCTAAGCAGATTGAGTGCAGAACAGGGCAAGGAAGCTTCTTAAGTAGAGTATATTGACAGTAAACTACTTCGGCAAACAGTGAGATTAACAGTGTCTATCAGCTAACATTCAGTGCTACACCGACATGAACGGGGCCTCAGTCTAGAATGTGCGTACCGTGGGAGAAGCTGACCGCCGTGCGTCTCCACACGAACATCGCCAGCGGTGGCGGCGCTGACCGCCGTGCGCCTCCACAAGAACGTAGCCAGAGGTGGCAGTGCGGCTAGAGGACGACAGTCTACGCGAGCATACTGTGGGAGCGAGAGGATGGCCGTGCGTACCCTCGATGAACTGCGGCGCCGACGTATCGGCGCGGCAGGGAGGGCCGCTTTGGTGGAGCGAATGGAGTGGAGGGGGGACGGGGGGAAGGGGGGTTTGGGGAATATTTGGCCGAAGGGCGGTTGAATCAGATTTGGGGGGAATTTTTGTGTGGGGGGGGAGGATTTTCGCGCGGTGGGCGAGGGGAGTTTGGCGCACGGTCGGTTTCTCCAAGTGCAGTCCCACGTGTCAGTGAAGAGGAAAGCCGAAGCGCATTCCGTCTGCGTGAGCCGTGTGCAGGACCGAACGTGTGTGGGGTGCAATGCGACCGCGACAGGAGTGCTGTGAGTGTACCGCCTTTTTTCCTTTTAAACTAGGTGCTTCGCCCCCTCAAAAAAAATTGTTGCTTCACGCGATACATCGATACTACTACTAGTAATCTGGTAATCCCGACTAAAACGGTGCGGCCATGTCTTTTCCCGCGCGATATGCTGGAAGGTTGGCTTAGTTGGGTTTTTTAGATTTGTCTCGGTTCAATAAAAAGCAGAGTTGGTGATGATGGTGTGCCTGTCATCCTGCAATATAGGCCGTCCGATCTATATCTAACGGATAGGAAGGAAACTATGACAATTTACCCGCACTCCTCTCCACATTTGCAGATAAGGATTTCCCTCGTTCATCCTTTTATCCCACAAGATCTTGATCTTCCGTGCAACGCACGGGCATCTTGCTAGTACTCCTACAATATGTATATTATTGTGAAAGTTCATATACACCGGCCGAGATTAATGCAAACACGACAGATTTTCATTACATTTTGAACTTCTATAGGACAAAAAAATAAAAGAAACCCGACCCTAAACCTATTCTACGGCGGCGACCGATGTCCTCCATCTGCGATCTCTATGTACGGGGGCGGGGTTCAAGACCCGTGAAGTGAAGGTGCGGTCTCCGGCGAGGAAGAGTAGAACACGAGATACGGACCGGCCAGTTAGCACACCATGCCCTGCCGCCTCCCATGCCCTACTCATCCTCGGAGGAGTCCCCGATCTCGGCGGTGTCGGACGTTGGACGGCGGCAAGTAGGACGCGTGGCTGACGGTGCTCCCGTTGTTAGCCGCCAGCGTGGCCACCGCTTGTGCGGTCGCGTCCGCGCCCGGCTACGCCGCTATTGCGTCGCGAGAGACGACTTGAGCGAGGGCGGCGACCTTGAGCTTCATCCCCGAAGACAAGCTCTCCCGCAGAGCGTTCGCACTTGCGGTCATGGCGGATGTGGTGCCAGGTAGGAGGACGATGCGCTATGGTGTAGGTTAGCTGGGCGTTACCGCTTTAAGTAGCGCATTCCGGTGAGGCCAAGCGTCCGGGTGCGTCATTAAGTCGCCGGAGTTGGTTCCTCGGGCACCGAGCCTCTTAACGACGACATACGAATGGACGGCATGAATGCGGGCAGCTGGCGCCGGCTGGGAACGCACCACGCGACGGTGCGAGGGACAGGGGCTTTGGTGTGCCAGGGTAGTCAGCTGCGGTCGTGGAAACATTGGAGATGCCCTTTGCTCAAATACGATCCCTGCATGTCATTGAAAAAGCAAGATGACCTGGCATGGTCTCAGGTCCAGAGGATGCAGTTGGTCGTGCTACACCACTCCGCTGACGCGTTGCGGCGCCCCATGCATCCTCGATGAGCCGGGTGTTGGGGTGTGTTTGGATTGTGGCCACAGTGCACCTTACCAAAATTTTGGTCATGACCCAAAGATTGGTCTATGTTTGGATGGTTGCCATTTTTTTGGCATGCCAATGAACTCTAGCCAACTCTAGTTCATTTTTCTTGCCAATGTCGGCCAAATCATGGGCAACCAATACCTCAACCAAAATTTTGGTCATGACCCAAAGATTGGTCTCTGTTTGGATGGTTGCCATTTCTTTGGCATGCCAATGAACTCTAGCCAACTCTAGTTCATTTTTCTTGCCAATGTCGACCAAATCATGGGCAACCAATACCTCAACCAAAATTTTGGTCATGACCCAAAGATTGGCCTTTGTTTGGATGGTTGCCATTTCTTTGATATGCCAATGAACTCTAGCCAACTCTAGTTCATTTTTTTCTTGCCAATGTCGGCCAAATCATGGGCAACCAATACCTCAGCCAAAAATTTGGCTACCCAATGCTTTGATGGGGCAACCTTGGGCACAAACCAGACATACCGTTGGTCGTGCCACAGCACTAACGCCACCCTCGGCACACTGAAACCGACCGTGTCTAGCGACGATATGAGTGTGTCGCTCACCGCGGTCGCTGTGTCTAGAGGCGGTGCTAGAGTTGTGCCCTGTTGTTGGACCCAATGACCCACATGAATGGTTGTCGGTGGTGAGGAGGTCGTGGGCCAGCTCCTCCATTGGACTAGTCTGCGCTACGTCGTCCCGACGGGTGTGCCCCACATGTCGGTTTCCTTGTTTTCCCGGCCATATTCGAGCGTCAGTGATCCGCGTTGCGCATTAGGCCTTTCACTATGTAGGCCAAGCGAGACAACTTATTGTTTATTTGAGCCATTCAAGTGTAATCATGTGGCGTTTGCTTATTTCTCATTCCTCTCCAACCCTCTTCTCCATTGATCATGTCGCCCTCCAGTCGAGTCCATCCTCCCGCATGCCTCATTTGAACATTCCGCTGAGTATCATTCGCATGTACCCACCCTAGTCCTCTTTCAATAGATCTCCGGACCCCAAGATGAAATCGAGAGGGAACGAGTGGGGGCACATGATACCTAAGGCGGATTCAAAATTTTGAACCGGTGATCTTAGCATCCACAAATCACATATAAAGGGTATTCAATGTTCGTTTCGTTTTTGAACGTACAATATACTCCCTCCTATCCTTTCTACTTTACATATAAGTTTAATGTGTAGTCAAAGTATCTCTACTATGATCAAAAGGTATCAACATTCAACAACGCCCAATCAATATTGTTAGATTCGTACGTACTCCTAGATTTGTACTCGAGATGGTTTCGAATTTGACTATTGACAAGATTAATAGTACTCCCTCCGTCTAGGTGAGTAAGTCATCTTAGGTTGTGCACCGTGACCAAGGAGGAGGGGAAAACGAGAGACATTAATGTTTATTTGCTAATTAATAGTATTGCATGCAATGAACTAACCACTGCATGTCATGTTTGATAGTCTCAGGTCATTAAAAGCATGCACACCCTCATCTCTTATTGGTGGATATGTCAAGAAAAAAGAAACGAGGTAGAAGTTAATGCACCGCGCCTACATGTTTTGGGATTATGTGATTTTTGTAAGATGACATACACACCTAGACGGAGGGAGTACATGAGATGTATAATGTGAAAATTATATCATTGGAAACTCCTTTCACATACGAAATTGACCTGTATGCTTTGTGTAAGTTGCATGTCATATATTATTACTCTAACATTTGTGTAAGTTGCATGTCATATATTATTACTCTAACATTTGGTCAAAGTAGTATAGTGGAAGTGGATCCTCTGACGTAGGTATCCATGCCTTACCCTCCCTTTCGGTCACTTACTGGTGGACCCCATGCTTGCTAGGCCCCGCATGTCAGTTACGCAATGGGTTCGGCCACATCAGGGGATCCTCATCCGTAGTATACTCCCTCTGTTTTTATTTACTCCGCATGAAATGGAGGCAGTGGTGGTATAATAAATGATGCGGGCGGGGGAGGGGGAGGGACGTTGGTTTGCTCTCAACTGCGGTCCCACAAGCGAGGGAAAACGCAAGACGAAGCATGTTCCATTCGGTGAGCGACATGGAGGGTCCAGCATGCCGGGCTGCAATGCGAACACGACAAGAGCGATGTACAGTCAAAACTTATTGACCGGTCGTCACTAGAACCACTATTCACACTAGAACCTTCGCTGCTCAGCCTACGCCAGCCACTGCCCTAAAACCACACCAAATCTCCAGCCCATTCCCCCACCTTTCGATCCCCCAGCCCGCATCAAGCGTCCCCTAGTTCGCCGGAAAGCCATGGTGCGCCGCAAGATAACTTACTACAAGATGCTGACGCCGGAGCGCCGCGCAGAAATCGCGGCAGCGGTCGGTGCCACAGACCTCCGTTCCCAAGCTCGCTTTGCGGCGGGCCAATCCCCGAGTTCTTTGGAGCCAAGATACGTGGAGGAGGAAGCCGATCCAATGTTCACTGCAGAGGTCGCGGCGCAGAAGGCCCCCGATGGGTATGAGACGATGGACGTCGACTTCATGCCGACGTCCGAGCCCCCCATGGTGCAGGCGGACCAGCGGTTCAACATGGCGATACTAAAGAAGGACCGGAAGGCAGAGGCTCAACTCGACGTGGAGCACGCGCATGCCGCTGCCATCGAGGCTCTACTGTAGGCGGAACCGGATGTCGTGGATGTGAACCGGGCGGCGGAGGCTCAACTTGAGGCGGAGCGCGCAGATGCTGCTGCCATCGAGGCCCTCCTACAGGTGGAACCGGACGTCCTGGACATGAATCCGGCGGCAAAGGCTCAACTCAACGCAGAGTGCACGGATGCCGCTCTCATCGACGCCCTCCTGCAGGCAGAACCGGACGTCCTGGACTTGAACCGGGCGGCGGAGGCTCGACTCGACCGCGGAGCGCGCGGATGCCGCTTCCATCGAGGCCCTCCTGCAGGAGGAACTAGACGTCCTCGACTTGAACCGGGCTATGCTCTCATCCATGCAGAGCGCCCGCACACTCCGCTTGAATGAGTAGCCGGAGGCCGAGGACAACCATGGTGCGGAGACACACGTCGGCAGCGACGGCTGGTTCGCGCCGGCAGCCAAAGACGACGAGGCCATCTCTTTCCGCGAGCAGTGATAGTTTTCCTTTATGCTATTGTTTTTATGGATCTTTTGCTGTGTAAAAACATACTATATTTGTTATGCAAGTCGCCTGACTTGGGTCAGTCTTCCATTTCAGGCGGTTGGATGAATATCCTACGTCTGCTAACCCTTCTTTCCTTCTTCATCACCTCTTCTTCTTCCCCAACAGACCACCGCACGGGCCGTACAGATACTCCCCAACATGCGGTTGGATAAACATACTCTATGAACAAAAATTATGTGTTAGCGATAGGATGGCTGAGTTTGGTTTGTACACATGCGACAACACATGTCAGTGAGGGTGTGTTCCCTTGGTTGGGTTTGCGGCGTGCAGGAGCGACTGTGTGAGGGTGCGGTGTGATCGCGGTGTGCAGGAGCGACCATGTGAGGGTACGGTGCGACCGCGACAGCCGTGCGCAAGTGTACCCCCTTCTCATTTTGTAAACTTTAGGCAAGCTTGGCAGAAATGTGTGGCGAAGTTTGGCAATGCAATGCCTAGACCCAAACAGGATAAGTACGTACATACTAGGAGTACTAGTGTTAAAAAAGAAAGGCGGGGTTTTCCTTCGCGGGATTTAATCGATACATGCGTCCAAGCATGGGAGAAAGAGGAGAGACGTTGCATTTTCTATTCCTTCAATCAATCAATCAATCAGGGAGCTTCGGTTCCATCTTTTTGGCTTTGGCAACACCATCCACAATGGTTCCCACGATGCCAAAAGCTATTTTCACATTTGGCTACACATTGTGGATGCCCTTAACCGTACCACTTGGTTTTGCTCCTGTGTGCTACCTATACAAATCTCAATTATATTGATCTAAAAAATTATAGAATCAAGATTAGTAAAAAGGAGGCGATTTTGCCGCGCAGATGGCGGGGGAGGTTTCTTACTTTCGGAGGACGTTGTCCTGGCGGTTTGCTAACATGCGGTCCCATGTGTCAGTGCTTTACCAAGCCGATCCGCGTCCCACATGAGGCAGAACAACGGCAGAAGCAACACGTGGTTAAGTTGAAGAATATGAGGGAGAAGCGGATTCAGCAATGAGTGAAATGATGGTTGCTTCGTCCCTCCAACTTCTTTTTTTAGCATTATTACTTCTTCCCTCCAACTTAACTGTGGGAAAGGTGCAGCTTTGTGACTTGACGCCTCATTGCTCATTACTACGCCGGCGCCATGACTGGGGTGCTTCACCCCAGCTGCTCTTCACTGTATTCCGATATGGCACGTGGACCTGGTAGCTTGATGTCCCACATGTCGGCGAAAGGGACTAGAAGATTTATGAAAGCGAGCGCTCCACTCTTACGATGGAGGAGTAGATGACACGACGGCCCATAGAACTGTCACTTGTACTGTATAGTACTATAGTTTTGTTGTTTCGCACGATCCATCGATACAAACCCGATTAAACAGGAAAGAGCAGGATTTTTCCCGTGCGGTAGATGATACTGGCCATACATTTCAAAGGCAATTTTATTGTATGCAAACTGAATAATTATAAGTAACAATATGATATCTAGTAAAACTAAAAGCATATATGATTTATTGTGTTAGAGTGTAGTAGTAGTAGTGTTGTATTGCATAGTTGTTAGATGTAACATGCGAGAACGTGTAGAGATGTAGTTTTGGAGGGCCTACAGAGAGAAAAGTGTAATACGGTCACCGAACTTCAGAATAAGCTGATTACGGTCACTATATATGTTTTACAGTGATTATCCGGCCACTTGCTCACAGTTCAGCTTCGGGTTACACTATGTTGACCGGCCAAATAGTCTGCATGGCGCCATGTTGACTAGTTAAATTGACCACGTTCCTTGTGGGTCCCACCTGTCAGTTTGCATAGGGAAAAGGTCAGATAAACACAAATTTAGACAGGCGTGACAAGGCTCCAACCCATGCATGGGAATCACCTGGTTGTGTATGTGTCTGTCAGGGCCTGATGTGTGCTCATGCACGTGTAGGTTGAGAACTTGAGCGTGAGAGTGTGTGTTGGTCGTGTGGTGTACTGGTGTGTGCATGCATGCGTGTGTGTGTGCGTGTGAGTGTTGCGTGCATGAGTGGCTGCGTGTGTACGTGTGAGTGTTGCATGCGTGAGTGGGTGCATGTGTTTGTGTGAGTGTTGCATGGATGTAGTTCGTGTGCATGCGTGCGTGTGTGTATAATCACCACACCAGCTCTTGTGTGTTAAAATAGACGGCTCAGCCTACCAATACAAGGCCACCTTGTCCGCTGTGCCCGCGGTCATGACTTCGAACCCCCGTCAAAATATATTTTTGTCGTTTGTTTTCATTCTTACTAGCAAGATGCCCGTGCATTGCACATAACATCAACATGCATTTGTATGACTTGTTTATCTTGTGAGAGAAAAGGATGAATGAGGGAAGGCCTTATTTGCAAATGTGGAGAGGTGTGTGGGTACCTTTTTGCAAAATTGCCATAGTTTCTTTCCTATTCATCAGATATAAATCGGACGGCCTATATTGCAGGATGGCAGGCACACCATCATCACCAACTTTGTTTTTTATAAGAGTGTATTTTATAAGAGTGTAGATGTAGAGTAGATACAAGTCGACAGGTGGGCACGATGGTAGTGAGATAATGTGATGCAACACTAAAGGTGCCACGTGGAGCATTTAACTGGTCAACTAGTCATGTCATGAGCAAATACAGAGTTGTACGGTGAGCCCGTGACTGTATAATAACCACTAAACGTAAACGGTGACTGTAATGAGTGGATTATGAAGTCCAATGTATGTATCGTGCTTTCTCTTCAAATACAATGATTGTCATTGCATATATCGCGATATAAAGATGAAACACGCGTGAATTTTCTGGGGGCTTACTTTTAGAGGACCTGGAGATAGTTTTGTGTGCATACGTGAAAGGGGTGTACAGGGGAGGGGTATGCGATGGAGAGAGAGATGCTCTTCGTTTCTCTTTATTATGACTAACTTTGTATATAGTATAAAAATATACAAATTCACAGTGCGGAATAAATATCATTGTGGGCACCATGCAATGCAAATTAGCGTTTGTACTCCTCCATATAACTTTGTAATGTCGTATATATGTAGAAACTCTAAAATAATTTTTTGGCCACACTTTATTCAAAAGGAATGTTGTATGCGAAATAAACGTGAAGAGAGGGCTTTTTAGATCAATGGGGTACGTGATGTAACATGTGTGAATGTGTAGTTGATGCATTTGGCGGGGCCTAGAGAGGTATGTGTGTGTATTACGTATTCGAGAGAGGCATGGATAGAGGGGCCGACGGGGGGGGGCGTGGGAGAGATAGCACGAGAAATGAGAGTGGTCTAGAGAGAGAGACGAATATGACGTCACGACAAGAGATTCCACTCCCTTGAGTGTGTATATGCAAGGGGGGGGGGAATAGAGGCACCAGGAGAAATTTTCTGTGTGTGTGGTGTTTGTGTTGGTATGTGTGGGTGTGAGAAGATAATGAGACGTGGGGGCAGAGGGTGTGTCACTGCGTGAGGTCCGGTTGGTCGAGGTGAGGCCCTTCGTTCGGTCCCGTCCTGCGCCACATTGGTCGGCCCATGACACATTTAGGAAGACCCATGGATGACTAGTCGTACAAGACAAAGATAGCAGAATTGTGAAGGACTCTGTGTCCACTGACAAAGCCGGCTAGGATTTGTAACCCTAGGTTCTTAGACTAAGGTAACCCCTTTATCTTTGATATTACTATTCATCCAACCTAACTTTAAGGGGCATCCTACAGAATGCTCTGCTAGAATCATACTCGTCGATTAGGAAGAGAGGTGCGAGACAATGCATGAGAGATAGGCGTAAAGATAATGTGCGTACATGAGACACGTAGGCAGGTACATGTATATAGAAAGGGTCGATGAGGATTGTGCGTGTATATGTTTGCGAGAGGAAGAGTGCTTGTGATAAAGGTTAGTGAAAATAGTTGTAAATGGTTACGAGAGGGAGGGAGGGTTATATCTAGAGCATGTGTGCGAGAAAGACACCTCGGGAGAGTGTGTGTGAGCATGTGTGAGAGACCACCGATGGAGAGTGAAACTACACGTAAAATACTGCTCTACACATTGATTAAAGATATAAAGTGTATCCAAATATTAGGATGGGATCATGATATTTGCAATTCGCGTAAGGAGCGGTCATTGATCCATCATACATCTAGATTCTATCGAATTTGAGCATGTCTATGTTATTATTCGACACAACTGATCCACATAGTTAGTATTTTGAACTCCAGACAATGCATCGCTTTAGCAATCGAATATAGACGTGAGTATAGTTCATGTTGTGTGTGTAAAGCACATTATACATACGAAAGTTACACAATGGACATTATAAATAGCTACCTATGAACTAGCATACATTTGAATTCAACTTAAGGTGGTTTAAAAAAATCGAATTCAACATGAAGTCCATTCAATTATTTGAATTTGATATCATGGCATTTGTAAACCATACCTAAATTATGGGGGCAACAATCTTTGCTCTGATTTTGTACATAATAGCATATGTAGTCGTGTACAAAATAGATTCAAATTTAGCTCCTCCATTCCAAAATAATCGTAGTTATAGGATTTTCAAGTGTCAAAATTTCAAAAAGAAGCGGATAATTTAATGAGGTTTTCAAACATACAAGGTCAAATATAACGTTGTTTATTTAGGTCAATCCTCATAGTTCAAGGGTACTCTAAACGTGAATGCTTGTGTTTCAAAATTTCGAACAAAGTGCCAAAAGAGCCTCTACTCGCCCGAAACCGCGTGAGACCAATGTTTGGTAGTACAAGAAAAATACTTTTCTAATAACTCCGACCCATGAAACCTACCGGCCCGACGTCCAAAGGTCCAAACCGGGGTAGGTTTGTAGCTTCATCTAGACGCCACACAACCGCCTCTGAAAAACATTCATACACAATGGCCACCTAAGCACACATGTGCGCGGCCTAAATCGCTCCCGCCCACTATTTGGGACACCTGGGATTACCATCCTACCCCCAACCCGCAGTAGGTCCGAAATTTAAGAGGGGGGCAAAGTTTGTACTTTCCCCAAATTTCAAACAAGCGCGTCCTATCTTCTGTTTAAAAAGGCCAAAAACAAGCGCGTCCCAGACCGAAACATGGTTCCCCCCACCCGTCCGATTCCCCATTCGTACTCCATGGGCGCCAAAACTACCTCTCCACCAGCTGCGAAACCCCGGCATCCTCCGTCCGCCACCCCATCCCACCCATCAATCGTCGCCCTCCTCCATCACGCCGGAGCCGATACCCTGACGTCGTCGTCCACCGCAACCTCAACCGCAACGCCCTCCACAGCTAGTAGTTGAAGCCAAGGCCGAGCCATCCGTACCTGAGCCAGTTCAACCACGCCGTCCTGCGCCTCACTGCTGCCGCTCCAACTTCGCCACCCTCCACCACAACGGAGCTGTTCCTGCTACGCCGTCCTTTACCGCCTCGGATCTGCTTCCCCTCCGTCGACATACGGTCACGGCAACACAATCAACAATTTGGCCATGGGTTCGTCCAAGCCTGCACCCTCCAGAACATCGGTTTCCCCGGTAAAAAGAAAAAGATTGGCACGACATGTGGAGGTGACGACACCGGCAACCGAAGAAGGTACTCCTCTTCTCTTATTAGTGCAAATCTTATGTCTCTGCTTGCATGGTATTCATCCCACAGAAGACACTAGTTGACCGCTTCTTCTTGATACTAGATGTTCCTAGTAACTCGCGATGCACAAGGTTTCTCCTCATATACTATTTCACCTTAGCTAGAGGTCCGTCGCCCCGCTGAATTTCAATTTCTGGCCAGTTGATTCCCAATTAACGGAAGCATTTCCCGGCGTAACAGGCGCTAGTACGACTATTACGACAAGGAAGCAGCGCCTTGGTGTTTATCTTAGGGGGCTGTGTGGCCTAGAGCTACTGGCGCCTGATCTGGAGGTCGGCCGGGATTAAAGGGATGGCCTGGGGGCGCTACCAAGCACGGCAGTGGTGTGAGGTCGATGGGAGGGCGGGGCGGTGGAGGCAGGGGTCTGGGCCGGTGGTCGCTGGCGGTTCGAGAAAGATCATCAACAGTGACTAGCGGGAGGTAGACGAAGTCCATCTGCCCGTTCCTTATAGATCGGACGGTTCATTAAAAAAATTGACTGGCCTATTTATTTTCAGTGGACTGTTATGTTAGTTCTGCACACACTTCACCCATACTCTCACTATTGTGTTTTTATGCAAGGGTATTTCAGAGTCTGCCGAAAGAGAAGCAAAAAAGAAAAGAGACAACTCGTGCCAGCTTTCTACGCGGCTAGGCACGACACGTTACAATGCTATAAAGGGTGCAGTGTCAGCAGATGGAGACGGTAAACGTTGCTCTGGAGTTGATGACCTCACTCGCAATGAACCACCATCCCAGGTGCTTGCTTTAACTTCGCTGTGTCATATGTGGTTGCATGTTCCATATGGTGTCTAGCTTGTATTTGAAAGGCTGAAGTAGGTCTTTATTAAGATAAGAAAGATATTATTTACATGAACCACCATCCCGTGAGCACCAGAAGAAAAATAGCCAGTCAGGGCACTGGCCGAGCCAGTGACAAGCCCAGCAAAGACAGGCATCACCTGGAAGCCAACTAAAAAGCCGCGATGGTGGTGAAGCAGCCTGCCTCCCACCAGGCTCTCAGGTCCTAGTTGATCATGTTCACCACTCCAGCCAGATGTCTAGCTTGTATTGCTTCCAATTTGGTTAAATTGCATATGCTTACCTTACACATTATACCTTTGAATATGACATGCCTTTCTGTTGTTGGTATATACTAGTACATCTGTGTATTAACCATGTTCTTACATCAAACTAATGTTCTTGTGCATCCCTCATCAATCACTTATGATGAGGCAGGCAGGCAAGGGGACTACTCATTTAAAGAATGCAGCGTCAGCCTCCCGACATGATTCTCAAGAAACAGTAATGCTAGATGAATATGGAGAACGTAGCTCTGTAGTTGATTACAACATTTCCCCTACACTAGCATCACAGGTGCTTGCTCTAACTTGGCAGCGTGATATGTGGTTGCATGTTGCATATGGTGTCTAGATTGTAATTCTTCCAATCTGGTTAAACTACATGTGCTAGTCTGCTTAGCTTATACTCCCTCCGTCCCATAATGTAAGACGTTTTTTGGCACTAAATTAGTGCCAAAAAACGTCTTACATTATGGGACGGAGGGAGTACATTATACCTGTTAATGTGACATGCCTTCCTGTATTTAGTACATAGTACATCTGTCTATTAAGCATGTCCTTACATAAAACTATTGTTTTTTTGTATCCCGCATCAATCAATATGACGAGACACCTTTAGTATATGCAGTGCGATATTAGTTGCATCTTTCATATGATTTATAGCATGCACTGCTTCTAATTTGTTGAAATTCCATTTATGATGGGACACTTTTAACTTGGCATATGCAGTGCGATATTAGTTGCATCTTTCATATGATTTATAGCATGCGCTGCTTCTAATTTGTTGAAATTCCATTTATGATGGGACGCTTTTAACTTGGCAAAGTCATATTGGTTGCATCTTTCATGTGGTGTCTAGCTTGCATTACTTCTTATTTGCTGGAATGGTTTCTGCTTAGTTTACACAAACAGTTGTGAACATGCCATGTCGTCCTGTTTTTCGTACATCTTCCATCCTAGTATCATGTGTTTGCCTTACATCAAAATAGTGATTGTCAGTATCATGCATGAATGAGTTCTGAAGAGAGAATTTTATTGCTTTTTCTTGTCAGTTTTACTTGACAATTCAAAATCAATAAAGCGGAAGGAAGTTAGCAAGGCAGCAGATAAAGGTGCTCCTTCCGAATGGAGGGCCTCTACAGTTTCTACTCCTCCACACCCCCAAGATGATTTCCAAGACAATACATGCATAGACACTCAACAAACCTATGTTTATGATGAGCATGTCTCCCCTAGTGCAGCATCATTGGTGCTCCCTCTAACTTGGCACTGTTATATGTGGTTGCATGTTATGTGTGATGTCTAGCTTGTATTGCTTCTAATTTTGTTGAATTCCATCTGCTTACTTTACACATTATACTTGAATAAGACATGTGTTCCTGTTTCTAGAACATACAATATCTGTCTATCACACCATGTTCTTACATCAAATTACTACTGTTGTGTAACCTGCAACAATCACTTATCATAAGACACATTTGACTTCGGAGTGTGATATAGGTTACATCTCACATTCTTTTCTAGCTTGTACTACTAATTTGTTGAAATGGCACTTATGACGAGACAGTTTTAACTTGGTAGAGTGATATTTGTTGCATCTTTCATATGGTGTCTAGCATTCATTGCTTCTAATTTGTTGAAATGCCTTCTCCTTAATTTACACATCATAAGTTGTGAATATGCAATGCTGTGAATATTGAATGGCACTAATGACGAGAGGCCTCTAACATGATAGTGTGATGTTGTTTGCATCTTGTATATGATTTATTTCTTCTACTGCTTCACATTTGTTTAAATGCCATTTATGATGAGACACTATTAACTTGGCAGAGCGATATTTGTAGCATCTTTCATATGGTGTCTACCTTCCATTGCATTGCTTCTAATTTGGTGATGTCTTCTTCTTAGTTTACACATCATAGTTCTGGTTATCTCTTCCGTCCTGTTTTTCATACATATTACATCCTCCTATCATGTGGTTGTCTAACATAAAATTTCAGTTCGTCTGCATCATGCATCAATTTGTTCTGAAGAACTAAATTGTTATTCGTTTTTCTTGTCGGCTTGACTTAACATGGCATAGAGAAAGAGGAAGAAACACAGAATGGCAAGGAATGAGAAGCGGATGAATCCTACAGATTCCGCTGGTACTGATGGTGCAATAGAAGGTGAAAGTCCAGCGGAAAATTCTACAAACACGGCATCCCATGCTACATGAGCTGCAAGAAAGCCAAACAGAAACAAATAGCTACCACCAAACAAGCAGAGACAACCCTAGATCTTGCAACACCTACCATAGTACTGCCAGCTGCACGACTTAGTCGTGTGTCAACTGAGCTAGTAGCACGTTCCCAAGCTCCCTTGCCACCTGACACTACTTCCCAAGCACTCTTGACACAAGACGAGTTGGCAATATCAGATGAACCTTGTGAGCTTCAACAGCAAGAAGGTAGTTGCTGGAGTCAAGTTACAGTTGCATGCTTCTTTATATGTAGTCTCACAGTTTGATGTACACTAACACTTCCTATGTTCGTTGTTGGACTAGCATCTAGGCGCAAGAGGAAACAAACATCAGGGATAATGCTCGATAGGTTAACTAAATCTAGAGGAGGAAGAATGCAGATCCGTTTTGAGGCAGGTTTAAAAAGGCCACGTGATGCTACAGAGTCAGCCAAGTTAGTATCAGAGGCAGCGGTTGCCGTTAGGTGTCATGTACGTGTCCTCCCAACATGGATTCAGTACAGGAATGACAAAGACGAAACCCAGTTCAACACCTTCCTCGACCATTTATCTGTAAGTATGGTTATGTATGGAAACTAGTAATATCAGCTTTCTCTATCCCATACTTTCTAGGTTGCTGATAATGAGACTCCCATAATTTTCAACAGATGAGGTTCAAGTTGGATAGCCAAGATGATGCAACCAGACAAGCTTGCACCCATGTTTTCAAGTCTGCTCTGCGACAATATCGGTATAACTTGAGGAAAACTCACTTGGAAGGCAAGGCTAACAGTGAACTTTCCCAAACATCTCTAGTGGAAAATATATGGGATGAAGACTGGAGGGGCCTTGTTAAACACTGGTCTGATCCGAAGTATCAGGTACATTATATATATGTGATCAGATCACATGTTGAAGTCCTATTGATGCATGTGCCACACAAATCTATCTTCTTGTAGGTGAACTATTCAAAGAACAAGGCCAACCGTACGAAAGTGAAATTCCAACAGACGACAGGATCTCGTAGCTATATTGCACACTGCGAGGCTCTTGTAATTAGCTACTGTTTCACTCTTTTCACTGTACCATATTATCAGATCTATATTCACTTGTTCAAAATGCAGAGGAAAGCCCGCAAGGACCAAAAAGTACCTGAACCAAATGTTGTGGAAATCTTCAAGGACTGTCACACCAGCAAGAAGAAGGGCATGACTACACCAGTCAAAGCCGCTATTGTAAGTCCTTAATCCTCATGCCTTTTAACTACTACTTACTCTGACTTGTGCCTTGAACTGCATGGTTTGCAGCCAATGTCTATTACTCTTTTCAATTTTATACACAATTTTCTTAGCGTATCATTGCACCTTACAAGGTTTAAAAGAGAGGAGTGATGTTCCTTTGATCTTGACCCGTAATCTAGTTCCGTGCTGGACTTGCCCACACAATGTTACAATTGCCTGTTTGTCTGTTCTCAGTTGTTTTGTGATATGAATGATGTCATACTATGCTTACCGTATTATAAACTTCATCTCTTTATCCTTAGCCCTCAATACAATGTGAAGAAATAGACAATACATTAGCGATGGTACATGGTCATATGTTTGGAACCTGGTTTTATTATGTACTTTGCAATAAAATACAACTAATATTTTACATGGTTTCACCAGAATAAGTTCTGTATATAGACCAAAGCTATTTTGTTTGGTTTTGCTGCCTCCTTAATATCTTCTGTTCTGGTACTACTAATGTAAAACCTCAATTTTGCAGTGAGCTATGGAAAAATGGTGGAACCGCCACCTTCTGAAGGTGGCGAGGCAACTATAACCGCAATGTCAGCTCTTGCTGCAGTGGGTCAGTACCTGTCCACTAACAGTGCCAAAAGCAAGTTCCTGCATAATACTGGGTTGGTTGTTAAGGCAATATCGTCCAAACTGCCTCATGATCAAGATATGCAAGCTCAAAGCAATGTTGTATCTGCGCTCCAGACACAAGTCCATTCCCTAACAAAGGCCCTTTGTGAAACAAGGAGAAACATTGCTCAATGTCGTCAAGATATGCACGGTTTTGAAACCAGACTATCAGACATTTGCTATGTTGTTCAGGAGCCTAGGGGAAATGAAGGCGAGGGTTATGGTGCTCCATCCGACAATACAACATGAAAACGTAACAGTCAGGTCAAATGAACTGAGCTTCTGAACTTCTGGTGGTGCATTTATCTGCTAGACTGTTAAGTTTTATGCCAACCTTCCTTTTGTTATATAGTTGTAATTTGTTTTGGTGCGATACAAAATTTATTCTTAACGTGCAGCCACCGGCTGAAGAATATAGCAAGCCATTTTTGTATAGTGTAGGGTGTTCCCTATATTTGCACTGGTGGCGATGTTTGATGCCAAGTGGATGTAATCTATGCAATCGCCTTAATAGCCTAGCATTAGTTTCGGCCTTATTTATTTCCTAGTCTTCTTTTTCCCTGGTTTGCTAGTGGCAAGCAACTACCATGGGCCATATACGGGTCGTAGGATCCATGGGTCCCCTACGGGCCGTCGATAAATGGGACTGTAATCGGTGGGCCTTGGGCCGTCGATAAATGGGCCTGTAATCGGTGGGCCTCGGGCCGTCGGATAAATGGGTCTACATGGGCCGTAATCAGGCGTAATTGGTATCGGCCCAGCACGGTAACGGGCCGTTAACAGGCCGTAGGACTACAAAGGCTTAATTCTGTCACATGCATAATGAGTCGTTAATGGGCCAGAATATAGGACGGGCTGGAAACGACGCAACGGGTTAACATGCCAGTAACGAGCCGACTCTTGCCATGGGCCGAATTTGGCCCATTAGGGTAACAGGCCAGTAACGGGCCGACTCTTGCCATGGGCCAAATTTGCCCATTTGGGGAACATGCCAGTAATGGGCCGACTCTTGCCATGGGCCGAATTTGGCCCATTAGGGGAACAAGCCAGTAACGGGTCGGAAGTAATCGAGGGGCGAAAAGGAGCCGAAGAATGTATGGGCCGTCAATAGGCCAAAAGCTAACATGGGCTGGAAATGGCCCATGTAAATCACGGGCCGTTAACGGGTACAAAGAAAATTACTGTTCATTATGGGCTAGAGTCACCGTGGGCCTGTAAAGGGCCGAAAGATACGAAGGCCTCATATGGGTCGAAAGACGTCGTGGGCCATGCATGGGCGGAAAGTGAAATGGGCTGGTGTTATATTCGACGGCCCACATGACGTTGTTGGGCCGATTTCCTTTAGGGCCTAACGGGCCATGAGTTAACGGGCCGTAAAATGGGCTATTTGCAAAGAGACCGTTAACAGGCTTTTCATGGGCCAGCCCGTTAACTTTTGACCAAGTCAAATGGGCCGGCTTTGTAAGCTAAATGGGCCAGTGGTGGGCCGTGGCACGTGTCGACATATCATAGGCGCCTATCTGACCCACTGACGAGCTGGCACCTGTTTCGTCCGGCCAATAAGAATTTTACACGTGGAAATTTCCCATTGGTCGGGGCTGTTAACGGGTTATCAGATCCAAAACCCGACCCGATAGCTTAACGGAGTTCCGTTACGGTGGATGCCACGTGTCGGTCACCCTTGACGAAAGCACTTCTGTGATGCACGATTTATCATCATGGAAGTGGACACTTCCGTGATGATAATTTTGGTAATGTCATGGAACACTTCTACGACAACACAGGTATGACTATCTTGATTCTGTCATAAAATCATCATGGATGTACATGCATGACAAAAAACGCGACCTACTGTGACAAACACGTATCATCATGGAAGTGTATTTTTTTTGTTGTGTAAGACCGCCTCCCAGAAGAAGAACAAGGGCAGAGCCAACAAAGTGACTGAATGTTAATGTTTCTACTGCAAATAGAAGGGTCACTGGAAGCGGGACTACAAGAAGTACTTAGCAGATAATAAGAACGGTTCTTCAGACGAAGGTATAATAGTTATACGTTGTTAATTTTGTTTTACTTGTTTTAGTATGTCATAAGTATTTGATAAATTGATTGCTTTAATTTGGAATCTGATATAGGAACTACACAAAGCTCACAAGTTGAGAAGAAATGAAGACAAGATGATAGTCAAGGATGGTGATGGGATCGCTACTCAAGACTGATGGAGTCTATCTTCAAGATTTATCTTAGGATCGAATAATAGTTATTACGTTCCAGAGTTGTATAAGACATTATGTTTTGGATTATGCAATGGGTATTCTTATAAAGTTTTGAACAATAGTTGTTGAAGTTATTATAAGAATATGTTTTGGATCTACCATAAGTTTTGATGGTTTATTCTTGCAATCTTGATATAAAATAATACAACATTTATGCTAAACGTCTTAGAAAGGCTGATAAGTTCCACATTAATATATCTCTGCCTAGATACATCAGGAATAATCTTCACATAGATGAAATATTCGATCATCATGATCAGTAAAATACATAGTGTATAAAACCGATAGACAGAAACAGAGTATGGTGGATAAATTAACTTCATTAAAATAAGTAAAAATGTTTTACACAGACTGAAATACTTGAATAGTTCAACAGAATTTCAGAATCTATTTGAAGAGTTCAAATATTGTAATGAAGATTAAGGATCATTATGACAATTGATATTGTCATTCTTCATTTGAAGAAATAGATCTAAAGTCATAAGTTTTGCAAGATTGTTTAAATAAAAATGAAATTATTCT
Source organism: Triticum aestivum (assembly GCF_018294505.1). Taxonomy (NCBI): domain Eukaryota; kingdom Viridiplantae; phylum Streptophyta; class Magnoliopsida; order Poales; family Poaceae; genus Triticum; species Triticum aestivum. The sequence continues at coordinate 419,163,523 of NC_057798.1, forward strand.
ACTGCTATTCATAAGCGGGGTATAACCAAAATAGCAAAATATACACTGAAATAGAATACCACGTATAGATCATGTTAAAATGAAATCATATGAGATATGAACATTATTTAACAAGATGCCAGTTGAATTGTAGGTTTACATGATTTCTCCCAATAAAATATCCAAGAGACAAAAATGTTTGTCATGGATAGACATTGTTTAAGAAAAGGGTTTTCTTGTCAAAGGAATAAGTGGGAGGATATTATAGCTTGAAAATTAGTGAATCTTTAACGATACAAAACTAATCAGAATTTGTTCCGATAAATTATTTACAAGATATACTGTTAATTACTATGTTAGATGTAGAAAAATTCTAAAAAGCTAAAACATGATCATGAACATCGTTGAATTTATGAAATGACATGACAAAGTTTTTCATCTTGTAAGAAGATGAATGTGAACACTACAAGGAAACAAAGGTGGTGCCTAGCTCATATGAATGGCCCTTGGTCATGCGCACCGGAATGAAAATTCAATCTAATTTGGAACTTAGTTGATTATTTTCTAACAAGTCTAAAACTTGACAATACTTCAAGGAGTGTGAAGTAAAAGAAGGATTTCAAAACAAGTTTCCTTAATTGGGAAAAGGATGTATGAATGATACAACCAGAAATTTTTTTATCCTCGAGATAACCGGATGTATGTGCAAAGTTCAAAAATCATTTTAAGATTTGAACTAGCATTGTATTTTGGACTTTTCCATAAGTATTTTTGTGTAAAAATCTGTGGGAGTATAATATTTCTAAGTCATATATGTAAGACATATCATGAAACAGAAATAATATAAAACTTCCAAGTACTAACAAAATTGTTTTGTAGAACTCAGTGGGGAGTTGTATAAAGTTTTTGATCCTATATGTATATGACATATTATGGAATAGAAACAATATAAAGTTTCTAAGCACATAAAAAATGATTTTGAAACAAGTTTTCCACCAAAGTGTAAAGCAAAATATTGGGCATCAAAGGATCTACGAAGATAGATCAAGATGTCTGATTAAGCTAAAAATAAAGTTTATATATATATATATATATTGACAAAATTTTAAAAGGGGATTTTTAAAATATAGAGAAAATTGTTTTCTCTAAATGCCATATAACTTGACGCTTTTGAACGATAAGCTTGCAAGATAAAATTATCTTGATAAGTTATGATATATAATGGCCAAAGTATATTTACTAAAAGTTAGTGAATAAAAAAATCAAAGGATAAAAATGTTATTTTCAAGGTATTGAGGTTGAAATTCATTATTAAGAATATATGAATATCAAACTTCATAGTTTGGCTATAATAATTTAGAATTATATATGAAAAAATTATTGAATCTATAAACGATAAGGATATACGTCTTGAAAACATGAGACGTTCAATTTTTATTTGAATCAAGAATTGTCTTGATATAAATGTTTTGTCTGAATAGATGTTGTAAGAGTTGAAAGTGACCCATAAAGGTTATCAAGAAGAATCTTTATAAAAGGGGTTAATTCAAGATATGATCAAGAAGAGTCTTAACATAAGAATATTATGATCGTAAATCCAATAATATTTATATTATGAATACAATATTATGGCTGAAAAGCTAGACGGATTAAGATTTGAGAAGCAGACAATACCAGCACAAATATCACAAAGTTTTGAGTTTGTCAAAACTAATGATGAGGGCTCTGCCACAAGCAATGCCTTAATAAAGAAGATAAGTTGTTAAGTGTTATGCAACTAGATTAGTGACTCTAGTGCCAGTGGGAGGTTGTTAGAAATATGCCCTAAAGGCAATGATATTGTATTATTCATAATTAGGAGTTTATATTTCATGCTATAACTGCTATGATCTTGGAATATGCATTTCAGTGGAGAACTCATATGCACGTGTGCAATGATAAATGGTCAAACAATAGGTACCTGGCCCAGCCTCTAGGACTGGCTCAAGTGTTATTGGTGATCATGTTTTCTAGATCTTAGGATATCGTTAGGTGCAATGATAGTCCTAAAAAACATTGAGGGTATCATGTTAGAAGACCAATCATATTGAACCGATCCAATCTTGTATCTTATACATTGTGATCATATCGTCTAAAATCATCTATTATAACATGAAGTGTTAGCATGTGTACTTTAGTTGCTCAGACCATGAGAGTGTCTCGGTTACTTCTTACAAGACGGTGGACTTTGGGGTTTCTCAAACGTCATTTGTAACAAGGTGATCATAACGACAACTTTCAGGTTCACCAGAAAGTTTGACTAGTGAACGGACAACTCAAGAGTGGGATTTGCTCCTCCAATGATGGTGATATATTCTTAGGGCCCTCTCGCTGTGATGACATCCATCATCGTCTGGCCATACACAGGTGACTACGCCACGGGGATGCTGGAACACGTCAACGAGAAAGAAGAACAAAACTGCTAACAGGGGAACCGGTATAGTGGGTATGGTGATGACCCAGGAGGATACTGATGCACACCGGGTTTTGTAAAGTATCGCGAAGCAAAGGGAACGTCACATGATAATGTAAGGTTCACTCAAATATCATCCGTGTAATCATAGGGATCGATATGGATGTCCACGACTTCGCTATCGGTCATTGAACAAAGGCGTTTCGTTCATGTCTATGTTTTACCGAAACTACGAGGTCACAAGCTTAAGGTAATCATGATCTGCTTAGAGTTAGTGGGACGGGAACGATGAGAATATATTTGTGAAATAGTTTCATTAATATCTGGCATAGTTCCAAGAGGTTCCGGAAGCGTTTCAGGTTGAATATCGGGTAATACCGGGTATTACCGAAATTATCTGTAGATGGAAAATGTTTTCGGGGATGTTAAATTATATATATAATGCACTGAAAATGTTTAAAGTATTTTATATATTAATTAAATATCAACGGGCCTTAAAAGGCCAAGAAGGGGAAGGAGACTTGGGCCATAAAGGCCCAAGTGGAGGTGGTGCCCCCCTTTCCTTGTGTGTTTGGGGGGGGATCCTACTAGGGGTGGGAGTTGGACTCCCCCCTAGGCCGGGCACCAAGGGATGACTTTCCTTCCTTGGTGTCTGCCCTCTCCTCCCTCCTAAACCTATATATACTAGAGGTTTTCACTACAAAAAAATACACTTCCGTGATGATACGTGTTTGTCACAGTAGGTCACGTTTTCTATCATGCATGTACATCCATGATGATTTTATGACAGAATCAAGATAGTCATACCTGTGCTGTCGTAGAAGTGTTCCATGACATTACCAAAATTATCATCATGGAAGTGTCCACTTCCATGACGATAAATCGCGCGTCATGGAAGTGCTTTCGTCAAGGGTGACCGACACGTGGCATCGACCATAACAGGTCGCTGTTAAGCTACCGGGTTCTGGTTTGGATCCAATAACCCATTAACAGCCCAGACCAATGGGGATTTTCCACGTGTAAAATTCTCAATGGCCAGAGGAACCACGTGTCGGCTCACCGTTGGGACAGATGGCATCCTTTCATTGGACCGAAGGCGCCTATGATATGTTGACACGTGGCACAGCCCAACAGAGGACTATTCGAGTGAAAAGGCCAGCCCATTTGACTTGGTCAAAGGTAGTAGGCCAGCCCACGAAATGCCTATTAACGGCTTGTTCGCATATAGCCCATTTACAGCCCGCTAACTCACGGCCCATTATGGCCTACCGAAATTTGTCCCAGTAGCGTCATCAAGGCTGTCCAATATGATTCCATCCCATTGTAACTTCCGGACCATGTTTGTCCCATGACATCTTTCGGCCCATAGGATGCCCTTTGTAACTCTGTCCCATTAAAGGCCCGAGATGAAACTAACCCATTATGAACAGTGTATCGTTTTATACCCATTAATGACCCCTTATTCCCTCTGTCGTTTCTAGCCGTGTTAACTTTCGGCCTTCTAACAGACCATTTATTCTTGGGCTCATTTCCAGAATTCGATTACTTACGGCCCGTTACTGGCCTGTTCCATTTGTGTGCCAAATTCAGCTCGTGGTTACAGTCGGCCTATTTTTGGCCCGTTAACCCATTGGGCTATTTTCATAGCGTCATCAAATACGGGCTATTAACGGCTCGTTATGGTTGGGCCATAAAATGTATGATTCCACTCTAGCCCGTTTACGACCCATTTTGGGGATCGTTATTGGTCCACGAATAGTATGGTCCATATTTGGCAAAACGATTATACGGCCCTTACAAGGCCCATAGATTAGACGGCCCGTAGAAGGCCCATGTATCCTACGGCACGTAGAAGGCCCATGGATCCTATGACCCGTAGAAGGCCCATGGATCCTACGACCCGTAGAAGGCCCATGGACCATACAGCCCGTGGAGGGCCATGGTCACTACAAAAGGTAGCAGGACCATGGTTACAACAGTCCGTGTGTTGCCATGGTTATTGTGGCCTAGTTATAAAAATAGGTTATTGTGGCCACTAGAAAAACGCGAAAAAAGAACTACAGTGACTACAGGAAAACAACTAAACAAGAAAATAAGGAAATAAATAAGCAAGCAACTAACGCTAGGCTATTATGACTATTACACATATTACATCCACTGGGCATCAAAGTTCACCACTAGTGCAAGTATAGGGAACAGAGGAGCATATTACATACGCTGGCCGTCTAAATTGGCCAGCGGTGCAAATAAAGGCGGCAGTAAAAGAAGTCCATAACTGAAACAAGTTCAAAAGAGCTCAAGAAAAGTTATCCTGGGTATCCACCATGCTGGCAATAAGCTTAGAAAGCTTATTAGGTTTGTCCTGTTTGGTGCTAAAATCCACCAACGCTTGTTGTTGCACCAGAAAGTATGCATCTGAATGCTCCAGGGACTTCCGCAGTCCTCCAGCTTCTTGTCACTGCACAACTGATCAATGTCTTTCAGCTTGTAGTTGAGACTCAAGAAACTGAACTGATTCAGACAGTGAGTTTGAATAGCTTGTGCCAGCGGTAGTGGCCAGTAACTCGAACACTAAACCAAGACATGACTTTGGGGTTGGCTCACAGTCTTCAAGATAGTTTGGCTTAGCTTTTTTATCAGCTTTGTTGGAGACCAACAAGGATGTCTCACTACCCTAAACCTTATCTGCATTACTTCCTTTACCATTTCTTAAAAAGGCACTCTTCCCCAATATTCTGCCAGCATTCTAAAAAAAGAAACAAGCAGACACATAACATGTTTACCATGTACTTGTATATGAAACTCATTTCGGTGAACCAGTTCATTGTAAGGTGGACATGATTAAACTACCAATTCTTCTATTGCCAATTAGTACATAATAAAAGCATCAAACAAACATATATCTTTGTCCTATGGTCACTGCATTGTCTTTCCAAATCAAAATAGAGACACGGTTCAAATCATATCAGTTCAAGACAAAGCAGCAGTGCAAGAATACAAAGCGTGGGAAACTACATGGTACAACAAGATTTCAGATGGGTACCACGGGTCTACATGTACAACAACACTATTGGGATCTGTTGTGATGCTAGTAATGTGCATGATATGAGAAGTCAACTGTATGCACAATTAAAATTGAAATCAACAGAGCTATTCATAAGAGCAAACTTATTAAAGAAACATGTGTAAACATACTTGTTGTGCCATTGGAGTTTCGATTGGATCCTTCAATTTAAAAATAAGTTTGTATGAGTAAATACAGTGATACGAGAGCAAAGCAGTATGCACGATAGCAATGGAATCTTAAATGAGAAAAGTTGTTGGTTTAAGCACTTGTTCTACATGAACAGAGTACAGTAAGACGAAGGCATATAGTACTTAAAAATAAAAAATGAGCTCATAGACCTTACCACATTCTTGGTTCGGGACTAGTACAGAACAAGGCGTTCCGAGTCGTCGTCCAGTAAATGTGTCTCAGGAGAACGTAAGGGTATTTGATGAGTTTCTTTGCCACTGAAGTACGTTTTATTTAGGTAATTCTGATACTGCCACCAAGCATTCTTGAAGATTGCAGAGGTATTAGCACAGGTTACCTCATCCCGAGTTTCCAAATCGGTCCTTCTCTCTAGAGAAATATGGGAAAATTTGTTGTATTATAACTATCATGGAGGTAGAATGTATGGGATAAAGCAAAGTAATTGTCATGAATAACATTACTCACACATAATTCCTGGAGAAACACCTGCAACTGGCATTTTCCTTCATATTCAGCATAATATTTCCATGATGGGAGGATACGTACATAGGATTTAACAACATCAAATGTGATAGATGCCAAACTACGAATGAATGGTTGTGCTTCCTCCATAGGAATAGGTGTACTAACTAGTGGAGTTGGGGTTCGCCGTGGTAGTACTAATGCTTTAGGCACTGGAGTTGCCTTACTAATTGCTCTTGTTTGGGAGCTCTGTGGTGGAGATGGTGTTGTGTCAACAAGAACTGGGTTACTATGTGCTGGGGTTGGGGTTAGATTAGGTGAAGCTGGTTCTTTGTTCATCATAGTAGGGGTACAATCTGCGAGAGTCTAGGTTATGTGTGGTAGGGCTGGTTCTCGTGCATGTACAACTGGGGTGCTATCTCCATCAAGAGGTAGCACTATTTTATTTGAAGACCGTATTTTTACTCCGCTAGGTACTGCCATCACCCACTTCAATTCAAATGGCTGATAAACAGGAAACATAGTTGAATGTACAAACATTGTATGAGAGACAGATGCAATAGATAGTGTGTAAAAAAGAGGGCGTGAAATAGTTGACATGTATATTGTTTAACTAAAAAGGATAGCATGACATAATTTCACATATATGATGTCTATCTAAACTAGATAGCATAGCATGACATAATTCAAAGATATGATGACTAACTAAACAGGATGGTATGAGATAATTATATGATGTGTTTAGTAAACATGTTCGCATGAGATAAATCACATTCATGTTATATTAGTAATCAGGATCGCATGATTTAATTCACATATGTGATTTATATGCTAAGAAGAGGGCATTCACATATATGATGTCTGAACTAAGAACATGGTGTTGAATATTGTGTATATGATGTCTAAACTACGCAATGGAAGACACCATATGCATGATATGAGCAGTATAACCGTGCCAACTTAGAGCATACACCTTGGTGGGGGAATAAGACTGGTCATCTGTCTCTGAATCCATATCCGAGGAGCTATCAGGACCCAGCAAGAGATCTGCTTCGACAGTTAGCACTGTCTACTCTGAAGACCTTCTTTTCACTCTAGATTTTTCCATCACCCACTCAAATGGCTCTTTGACATGAAGAGAATTTTAATGTGCAAACATCATCGACAAATGGAAATGTAATGAAAAAAAGGATGGGCAAGATATCATTCAAATATATGATGGCTGGTTAAACAGGATGTCATTGCATATTTCACATATATTATGGCTGGCTAAAAGAGATGAGACTGCAAAATTCCCATATATGATATAGAAACTAAACGAGTGGCATTATAGAACATGTCTAAACTAAGAAGATGATATATATGATGTCGAAAGTAGGCACTGCAAGGCAACATATGCATGATATGAGTAATATCATCATGCCAAGTTAGAGCAAAACCTTGGGGGTAAATAGGAGTAGTCAGCTGTGTCTAAATCCGCCTCGTAATAGATATCTTCCTTTGGATTAGAATCTGGGGAGGGGGAGGGTTTGCCAGTGAACCCACCATGGAGCAATGTCCGTATGACATTGTATTGCCGTGCAAAACTCTTTTCTTTTTTCTACATGTTCAACATGACTGTGTAAAATATCTAACATGCATACAAAAAAATGTAGTGAGATTATGTAAGGAGAGCATGCAGAAATCTTGAGTGATGTTAACAACCAGTGGATGGATCCAAAAATAATGATAGCAGACTGATGATAGCTTTAATTTAATAAAAAGACAGATGATGATTGGTTTACTATTTCTTTCCCACCCAAGATGAACAATATAGGTAGATATACTATTCATTGCTGCCTCGATATGTGCGAGATAATAGACATAGATATTATTCATTGCTGCCTCAATATGTGCCCTACTACTAATTTTAAAACTCAAGTTTGAACATTAATTTGGACCTGACTTGGAGTCTAAGAGGTGAACAGGATGATAAAGTAGTAGGTAATATTAAGCAATGTATAACATAAGGAGAAACAAAAGAGTGCGACCTCTCTTGTGGACCCGTTTACTCCTCAGGTTCATCTGCTGAGTCGATGATGGTGATGCCGTTGCGGTGGGTGCCAACAGCAGGGAAGGAGATTTGAGGCGGCGAAAGACGTTCAGGAGTCGTGATGTCTGGTTTGGTGGATGCTTCTATCGATGGAGCAACTCAAGTGAGGTGGAAGACGTCGCGGCAGGAGCAGGACAAACCACACAAAGTTTTCTTAGACACCTACCTGTAACAGAAGTAATTTTATAAGGGCTCCTTTGGCTTGCAGGATTCTAAAAATGCAGGGATAGGAAAAATATCGGAATATGATAAGAATGCACGTGGGAAACATAGCATTTGTAAACACAGGATTTTTGTCAACTTGGGTGTTTGGTTCACAGGAATTGGAAGAGCATAGGAATGCAAAGAAACATGGCCAAATTAAAATGAAACCATATGAAAGTGTGTGCAGTTAGAATGTTATTCTGCCACTAATGCACTTGGTCTTGTTTTCATCCATAGGATTTTTAAAAGTAGGTCCAGGTGGATGTTTTGCTCCATTCCTTTCAACAAAATGCATGAATAATTGAATAGTAGAGTGCCATAGGAAAATTTCCTATTGCTATGTTTTTCCTTTTAACCAAAATAGCCCTAATGGATGGACATGAATGTAGAGTAATAAGTGATGCAACAAGTGACAACCTCTTTGCCATAGCCGTGTCGACCTCAGCATCATTGGATTGGTCGCCGAAGAAGTTGAGGCAGAGGTGGTTGTCGGAGGTGTGGAGGAAGATCTGAAGAATCTGTAGACGGCGTCCAGGGCACTGCTCTATTGTGATGGATGGTTCCATCGTTGGAGCAGCTGCGGCGAGCCGTAAGACGTCGAGGCTAAAGCAGTACAAGACAGACAATGTTAATCTCAAGTGGGATTCTAATAGCATCTCCAATAGATGATGTAAAATACATTACCAAAAAGTGATAGATGTAAAATTTACATCACCAAAAACACCTGACTACAACAGATGAGGTAAGAACTGTTGACTCTGGACTTAACTGTCAAAATTGAAATTTACAGTGGAATCTAAATTTAACTGTCAAAACTGAACGCACTGGTAGCAAAGAGGCACTTCACATGTAGTTTAGGCCGCTCGAGCACTAGTAGTAGAGAAACAGTGATCTAAATCAGCAGGCGATCAACGGGGAACACATTAGCAGATAGCAGCCGGAGTAGCAGCACCTGGAGGAGCAGCGCGTACTAGAGCCAGAGTAGCAACTCATGTATCTGTAGCAACCCGTGTACCAGCATCAGCAACACGAGCGAGAGCAAGAGCAGAGCAGAAGCACGAGCGAGGGGGAGAGCTAGAGCAGCAGCAGCGCGAGCGAGTGAGCGAGAGCCGGAGTTGCAGTAGCAGATCCGGCTGGTATGGATGCTGTCACCAAAGGGGCCTCGCGCTTGGGGAGAGCCGTCGTGGAGATGTCGCCCGTGGTGCGGGCTTCGAGGTAGCCGCGCCATGGGGGCGTGGGATGGAGCACCGTCGGTGCCGGGAGGTCGAGTTAAGGAGAAGGTGCGATGTGATGAGTGTACAACCTATTTGGTGGCACCAAGTAGGCCTCGGCTTCGTCCGAGGAGTCGGTGAGGATGATGCGGTTCCGGTGGAGTAGTTTAAGGTGGCGCTGTGGGGATGGAGCAGTTGCGATAGACGAGGCAATCATCGGCACAACTCCTTGGAGGTGGAGGACGGGGCGGCTGAACTGGCAGGACGACGGATCCTCATCCAGGGAGGTGGATGAGGGACGTCGAGCTGTTGCGGTGGATGACATCGTCGGGGAAGAGGCTCCGGCTGGGCAGGGGTGAGGCGGCGGACGAAGGAGGGTGGGGTTTCGCGGCTGGAGCAGAGAGGTTATGGCGGCCTGGAATTTCGAATGGCGAAAAGGAGGCGATGGGAGGGGGAACCATGACTTAGGGATGCGCTTGTCCAAAATGTAGGGTTGTGCAAAATGGAACCATGACTTAGTACCCCCACCGATTTGACTAGTGGCCCTTTCGGCTCAGAGTTAGAAGGTGGATTTCGCGTGTCGAGATTTGGTAGCTGGAGGGAGTTTTCGCGCGCATTGTAATTTCGGGATAGCAAGGCACATATTCTGAAGGCGCAAGTTTTAGGAGCACGATATCTGAAGTTTCGGGATATAACAAGGCGCGGGTTGAATTTCAGGGACAAGCCTAACGTGTAATATTGTACATACCAAATCAATTCACAGTTGCCTCAACGAAAAAAAATAAAGGTATTCACACCACTCTGTTATATATAGACGGTCTATTCTGCCAATATTAGCAAAATAACTATTCTGCACACCACTTCCGCATTGCACACTGAACGCAAGTGCACGTCATTCTTTGAACCAAGTGTGCTGCAGTACTCACACGAGTGAACTTCTCGCCGGAAAAAACTGCACGCGTTATTTTTTCAGTACTGTTTCCGCTCTAATTTTTTAACCGTTTATCGGAATGAGGCATGTAATATACCTTTGAAAAGATATGGATTAGGCGCAACTTCAACATGTTGAACACTTTTCGAGATTCCACACGGTTTAAGAGCAGTTTTGAAAATGGTGTGGCCCATGACGAGTGGCAGCGAACGTTTTTTCGCGATTTCTTCTAAACCGCTCATCGGAATGAAGCAAACGATACGCCGTTGGATAGATATCGTCGAGGCGCATCTTTTTCATATATAAATGTTTCTCTAATTCCTTACGGTTTAAGAGCACTTTTAAATTTACTAAATCGCGGAATTCTGTTTTTCAAATTTTTTCAAATTTTCGGTACTTTTTTCACTCCAGTTTTTGAACCGTTTATCAAAACAAGGCGTGCGATACGCCGTTGGAAAGCTACGAACGAGGCACAAGTTTCATATGTTGGAATGTTTTTGAGAATCCTTATAGTTTTTAGTTAATTTTGAAAATCGTACGGCTGACGACGAGAGGCTGCGGCCGTTTTTTTTATTTTTCACAAACCGCTGGTCGAAATGATTCAAATTATACACCGTTGGAAAGATATCGACGAGGCGCAACTTTTTTATGTAGAACACTTCCGCTAATTCCTTATGGTTTAAGAGCAGTTTCGATTTTACAAAAATGCGGACACTCTACTTTTTGTGACACCCAAATCGTCGTGTGCACTGCATCAGACAGATAGTGCACTGCTTCAGACTGAAAACCGCACTGCATTTGATAGACTGAAAATGTTCATGCGTACGCACGACCAAAGTGCACTGCTTCAGACCAAAACCGCACTGCATCAAAACGGAGTGAAATCATCGTGTGTACGCAACAACGAAGTGCGCTACATCCGATAGATCAGTGCACTGCTTCACACTGAAACCACACTGCATCAAACGGAGTGAAAATCATCATGTGTACGCGACAACGAAGTGCACTACAAGTCCCAATGCAATTTTACTTTCGTGTGCACTCCAATAAGGGAACCACAACTTTTTTTAACAATGAAACTACAATAATTTTGAAAAATGTACTTCTTCGGTTCACCGGGCGCACTGCTTTTACAAAGAAACGATTTTACAAACTGAGTAATCCACACAAATAGTCCCTTTTTATGTCTCCACATTACAATCACACACAAAGTACAACCCAACTTCATTTTTTTTCCTGAAATGCACTGAATCGCACGCATTAACATAGCAAGAATGCAAATGGTCTGCGCCGCCGAACCGCACGCACTCGCCAGACGTAATGCATGCACTGTAAATGCACTGTACAAGCAAGCTAGCTGCAAAACAAACTTCAGTGAGCTGCAGATAGGGTCCCGTCGGCGCTTGAACGGATTAGGAGGGGTTGATTTGCGACGAAATGCTCACAGCACTTCTTACATGGGCACCGCCACCGGACTGCACGACCGCGTGCACCGCACTGCACGACACATGCCGAATACTGTGAGGGCTCACCCCCAATGGACTGCATCAACGCACTGCAAAATATACCCAATGGAAGCTTCTGAACTGCACTGCACCCAAATTACATCAGTTTTTCTGAAAAACATTGGAAATTATTCTAAACAGCAACAATACTGGGATGGGATGCACATGGTGAGCTGCATGGCATCGCGCCTCCGTACTGCATGCCGTTGGTGGCTGGGACCTCGTCAGAATAAGAGGAAAGGGGTTGGCAGAGAGGTTGGGGAGAAGAGCCCCTCATCGTCTTGCTCTAGAGGAGGTAGGGGAAGGTCACCTGAATGAGGAGGAGGCGACGGGGGTCAGATTTATGCGGTGGGGGAAGGAGCCCGGCTGCACGTGCGCGGATTTTTGCTGAATGAGTAGGTTGGTTTGCTCGTCGGATCCGCCGCGGGAAGCGGAGGGGTGCTAGTGCATGCCTCCTGACTGGCCTCCTCCCGGTGGCAAGCAGGGGAGTTGCTCGACGGGGCCTCCCTGCCGTAGAGGGAGAGGACGACCAGAGCCGGATCCGCCGCGGGCAGCAGAGGCACTGGTGTGGATTTCGTCGGATCCAGCGCCGGGCTGCGCGAGTGGACGGATTCCACACTGAGGGTCGGCGGCGGCCGGATTCGTCGTTTATGGCCGCACCAATGGTCGTGGCGGCTGGATCCGGTGGCTGAGGCCGCGTCGGGGGCGGAGGAGCGGCCGGATCCCGCCATGACCGCTGATGGCGAGGGAGAAAGAGAAGGGTGGCGGCCGGCGTAGAAGGTGGTGCCATGGGATGTGGCCGGAGAAGGTGGTGGGCGGCGCCGCCGGAGAA
>NC_057798.1:419176768-419187227 GCF_018294505.1 Triticum aestivum
GGAGAAGGTGGGGAGGGTAGGGGTCGCCGCTTCGGAGAAGGTGGGGAGGGAAGTGGGGCGCGACATGGGAGGCGGCGGCTGGGGTGGGTGGGAGGTGGGGACGTGGGACGTGGGCGAGATCCACAGCGGCAGGGATGGCCAGAGGTATGGGGCGGGGGAAGAAGATGGGTAGTTGGTGGTGATGCTGGCGTTTTGACCACGGAAGGGTGGCTGCGGTGGGCTCGTGGGGGTTTTCTTTTTCATCTGCGCACAACTCGTGTGTGTTAGGGCATGGCCAATGCTCCACGCTGGACAGCTGCTCCGCCCGTCCACGTTGGAGAATCATCTGCCGTGGAGAATCGAGTTAAAAAGACTACTGCCTGCAGACCCAAACGACCTCTTGCAGAGGAGGTAGGCGCTTCATCAATAAAGCAAAGAAAGTGAGGAGAGAGAGAGGATGAGCCAGAGAGGGTTGAGCTCATTTGAGGGAAAGAAAAGAACATGAAAAGCTGGTGAGTGGCCCCAGGGCGCTGCTGCTTCCGTTGGTTCCATGCTCCCATAGATAGCTGCTCCATACGACTTTATACGCATGCATACATGAGGCTACCGTTTGGTATTGCCACCGTTGTACATGCCCTTAGTGTTAGCAGAATAAGAAAGTGATGTGCAGAATAAGACTCTTAAAAGTGTTATCATAATAGACCCACTATATATATATGTGTGTGTGTGTGTGTGTGTGTGTGTGTGTGTGTGTGTGTAGTATAACATGTTCATAGCCACACTATGCATATCACCATTATATATATTCATGCATGCATCGGTTTAGAACACTGTGATAAATTCTTCAAATATCCGAATTCACTTTTTATAATGAATTATGATCTCTATTCGTCTTTTACACCAACACAATCCTCTTATCTTTGTAGCTAGCACTAACTTTCTCTAGCTCCATGGCGCAAATTCGTCCTTTTACTTTAGGTCGTTTACCCACGGTGTTTGCAGGCCCCAGCTCCTTCTTCCCGGCACACACCGATTGATATGCCTCTCTAGCAAGGTGTGCCTACCACAAACACAAGCTTTCCCTGTTCTCTTCTCACCGTCCATGTCTCACTCCCGCCCCTCTTTTCATCGATATCGTACTCGCACACTCCTCCCCCCTCAATATAGTATGCCTCTCACACCACCTCCTAGTTGCATCCCTCTCTCTCTATCCTTCTCATCAGGCCTTATTAGCTTCTAACACTTACATGCATGTATATCGATCAATCTCCCTACATATACCTAGGTCGAATTTAACTATATTTCCCCACACATCGATCGACGTACCTCACAAGTTATGTCTCTCCTTTCTGAAGGAAATATGCCCTAGAGGCAATAATAAAGTTATTATTTATTTCCTTATAATCATGATAAATGTTTATTATTCATGCTAGAATTGTATTTACCGGAAACATAATACATGTGTGAATACATAGACAAACAAAGTGTCACTAGTATGCCTCTACTTGACTAGCTCGTTAATCAAAGATGGTTATGTTTCCTAACCATGAACAATGAGTTGTTATTTGATTAACGAGGTCACATCATTAGTAGAATGATCTGATTGACATGACCCATTCCATTAGCTTAGCACCCGATCGTTTAGTATGTTGCTATTGCTTTCTTCATGACTTATACATGTTCCTATGACTATGAGATTATGCAACTCCCGTTTACCGGAGGAACACTTTGGGTACTACCAAACGTCACAACGTAACTGAGTGATTATAAAGGAGTACTACAGGTGTCTCCAATGGTCGATGTTGGGTTGGCGTATTTCGAGATTAGGATTTGTCACTCCGATTGTCGGAGAGGTATCTCTGGGCCCTCTCGGTAATACACATCACATAAGCCTTGCAAGCATTACAACTAATATGTTAGTTGTGAGATGATGTATTACGGAACGAGTAAAGAGACTTGCCGGTAACGAGATTGAACTAGGTATTGGATACCGACGATCGAATCTCGGGCAAGTAACATACCGATGACAAAGGGAACTACATATGTTGTTATGCGGTCTGACCGATAAAGATCTTCGTAGAATATGTAGGAGCCAATATGAGCATCCAGGTCCCGCTATTGGTTATTGACCGGAGACGTGTCTCGGTCATGTCTACATTGTTCTCGAACCCGTAGGGTCCGCACGCTTAAGGTTACGATGACAGTTATATTATGAGTTTACATGTTTTGATGTACCGAAGGATTTCGGAGTCCCGGATGAGATCGGGGACATGACGAGGAGTCTCGAAATGGTCGAGACGTAAAGATTCATATATTGGATGATATGGTTAGGCCAAGGGGTCAAGCCCATGAGGCTTTAGGTCGGTGCAAAAGGAGTTTTGCGGAGGCCAGGGAGCCAAACGCCGGAGACCCTGGCGTCTGGCCCTGGGCCAGATGCCGAGGCCCATGGCGTCTGGGCCAAACGCCAAGGATTGTGGCGTTTGGTCCTGGAGTCCGAGTGGGACTCTTGCCTTTCGGGCAAAACCGACTTTGAGGAGGCTTTTGCTCCAAGTTTCGACCCCGGGGCTCAACATATAAATAGAGGGGCAGGGCTAGCACCAAAGGAACAACAAGTTGATCCACGTGATCTATTCCTTAGCCGTGTGCGGCGCCCCCAGCCACCATATTCCTCGATAATACTGTAGCGGAGTTTAGGCGAAGCCCTGCTGCTGTAGTTCATCAAGATCGTCACCACGCCGTCGTGCTGACGGAACTCTTCCCCGACACTTTGCTGGATCGGAGTCCGGGGATCGTCATCGAGCTGAACGTGTGCTCGAACTCGGAGGTGCCGTAGTTTCGGTGCTTGATCGGTTGGATCGGGAAGACGTACGACTACTTCCTCTACGTTGCGTCAACGCTTCCGCAGTCGGTCTGCGTGGGTACGTAGACAACACTCTCTCCTCTCGTTGCTATGCATCACATGATCTTGCATGTGCGTAGGAAAAATTTTGAAATTACTATGTAACCCAACAGTGGTATCAGAGCCAGGTTATTTATGTTGATGTTATATGCACGAGTAGAACACAAGTGAGTTGTGGACGATACAAGTCATACTGCCTACCAGCATGTCATACTTTGGTTCGGCGGTATTGTTGGACGAGACGACCCGGACCAACCTTACGCGTACGCTTACGCGAGACCGGTTCCCTCGACGTGCTTTGCACAGAGATGGCTTGCGGGCGACTGCCTCTCCAACTTTAGTTGAACCAAGTATGGCTACGCCCGGTCCTTGCGAAGGTTAAAACGGAGTCTATTTGACAAACTATCGTTGTGGTTTTGATGCGTAGGTGAGATTGGTTCTTACTTAAGCCCGTAGCAGCCACGTAAAACATGCAACAACAAAGTAGAGGACGTCTAACTTGTTTTTGCAGGGCATGTTGTGATGTGATATGGTCAAGGCATGATGCTGAATTTTATTGTATGAGATGATCATGTTTTGTAACCGAGTTATCGGCAACTGGCAGGAGCCATATGGTTGTCGCTTTATTGTATGCAATGCAATCGCGATGTAATGCTTTACTTTATTACTAAACGGTAGTGATAGTCGTGAAAGCATAAGATTGGCGAGACAACAACGATGCTACGATGGAGATCAAGGTGTCGCGCCGGTGACGATGGTGATCATGACGGTGCTTCGGAGATGGAGATCACAAGCACAAGATGATGATGGCCATATCATATCACTTATATTGATTGCATGTGATGTTTATCTTTTTATGCATCTTATCTTGCTTTGATTGACGGTAGCATTATAAGATGATCTCTCACTAAATTATCAAGAAGTGTTCTCCCTGAGTATGCACCGTTGCGAAAGTTCTTCGTGCTGAGACACCACGTGATGATCGGGTGTGATAGGCTCTACGTTCAAATACAACGGGTGCAAAACAGTTGCACACGCGGAATACTCAGGTTATACTTGACGAGCCTAGCATATACAGATATGGCCTCGGAACACGGAGACCGAAAGGTCGAGCGTGAATCATATAGTAGATATGATCAACATAGTGATGTTCACCATTGAAACTACTCCATCTCACGTGATGATCGGACATGGTTTAGTTGATTTGGATCACGTGATCACTTAGAGGATTAGAGGGATGTCTGTCTAAGTGGGAGTTCTTAAGTAATATGATTAATTGAACTTAAGTTTATCATGAACTTAGTCCTGGTAGTATTTTGCAAATTATAGATCAATAGCTCGCGTTGTTGCTTCCCTGTGTTTATTTTGATATGTTCCTAGAGAAAATTGTGTTGAAAGATGTTAGTAGCAATGATGCGGATTGGATCCGTGATCTGAGGATTATCTTCATTGCTGCACAGAAGAATTATGTCCTTGATGCACCGCTAGGTGACAGACCTATTGCAGGAGCAGATGCAAATGTTATGAACATTTAGCTAGCTCAATATGATGACTACTTGATAGTTTAAGTGCACCATGCTTAACGGCTTAGAATCGGGACTTCAAAGACGTTTTGAACTTCATGGACCATATGAGATGTTCCAGGAGTTGAAGTTAATATTTCAAGCAAATACCCGAGTTGTGAGATATAAAGTCTCCAACAAGTTCTATAGCTAAAAGATGGAGGAGAATCGCTCAACTAGTGAGCATGTGCTCAGATTGTCTGGGTACTACAATCGCTTGAATCAAGTGGGAGTTAATCTTCCAGATAAGATAGTGATTGACAGAATTCTCTAGTCACCATCACCAAGTTAGTAGAACTTCGTGATGAACTATAATATGCAAGGGATAACGGAAACAACTCCCAAGCTCTTCGTGATGATGAAATCAATGAAGGTAGAAATCAAGAAAAACATCAAGTGTTGATGGTTGATAAGACCACTAGTTTCAAGAAAAGGGCAAAGGGAAGAAGGGGAACTTCAAGAAGAACGGCAAGCAAGTTGCTGCTCAAGTGAAGAAGCCCAAGTCTGGTCCTAAGCCTGAGACTAAGTGCTTCTACTGCAAAGGGACTGGTCACCAGAAACGGAATCACCCCAAGTGGTTGGAGGATAAGAAGGATGGCAAAGTGAACATAAGTATATTTGATATACATGTTATTGATGTGTACTTTACTAGTGTTTATAGCAAATCCTAAGTATTTGATACTAGTTCAGTTGCTAAGATTAGTAACTCGAAACGGGAGTTGCAGAATAAACAGAGACTAGTTAAGGGTGAAGTGACGATGTGTGTTGGAAGTGGTTCCAAGATTGATATGATCATCATCGCACACTCCCTATAATTTCGGGATTAGTGTTGAAACTAAATAAGTGTTATTTGGTGTTTGCGTTGAGCATGAATATGATTTGATCATGTTTATTGTAATACGGTTATTCATTTAAGTAAAAGAATAAATTGTTGTTCTGTTTACATGAATAAAACTTTATATGGTTACACACCCAATGAAAATAGTTCATTGGATCTCGATCTTAGTGATACACATATTCATAATATTGAAACCAAAAGATGTAAAGTTAATAATGATAGTGCAACTTATTTATGGCACTGCCGTTTAGGTCATATTGGTGTAAAGCGCATGAAGAAACTCCATGCTGGTGGGATTTTGGAATCACTTGATTATGAATCACTTGATGCTTGCGAACCATGCCTTATGGGCAAGATGACTAAAACGCCGTTCTCCGGAACAATGAAGCAAGCAACAGATTTGTTGGAAATCATACATACCAATGTATGTGGTCCGATGAAAGGCTTACAGCAGGTATCATTATTTTCTGACCTTCACAAGATGATTTGAGCAGATATGGGGATATCTACTTGATGAAACATAAGTCTGAAATAATTGAAAGGTTCAAAGAATTTCAGAGTGAAGTGGAAAAATCATCGTAACAAGAAAAATAAAGTTTCTGCGATCTGATCACGGAGACGAATATTTGAGTTACGAGTTTGGTCTTCAATTAAAACAATGTGGAATAGTTTCATAGCTCACGCCACCTGGAACACCACAATGTTATGGTGTGTCCGAACGTCGTAACCGCGCTTTATTGGATATGGTGCGATCTATGATGTCTCTTATTGATTTACCATTGTCGTTTTGGGGTTATGCATTAGAGACAGCTGCATTCACGTTAAAAGGGCACCATCTAAATCCGTTGAGACGACACTATATGAATGTGGTTTAGCAAGAAACCCAAGTTGTCGTTTCTTAAAGTTTGGGGCTGCGATGCTTATGTGAAAAAGTTTCATCCTGATAAGCTCGAACCCAAATCGGAGAAGTGCGTCTTCATAGAATACCCAAAGGAAATTGTTGGGTACACCTTCTATCACAGATCCGGAGGCAAGATATTCGTTGCTAAAAATGGATCCTTTCTGGAGAAGGAGTTTCTCTCGAAAGAAGTGAGTGGGAGGAAAGTAGAACTTGATGAGGTAACTGTACCTGCTCCCTTATTGGAAAGTAGTTCATCACAGAAATCAGTTCCTGTGACAAATACACCAATTAGTGAGGAAGCTAATGATATTGATCATAAAACTTCAGATCAGGTTACTACAGAACCTCGTAGGTCTTCCAGAGTAAGATCTGCACCAGAGTGGTGTAGTAATCATGTTCTGGAAGTCATGTTACTAGACCATGATGAACCTACGAACTATGAGGAAGCGATGATGAGCCCAGATTCCGCGAGATGGCTTGAGGCCATAAAATCTGAGATATGATCCATGTATGACAACAAAGTATGGACTTTGATTGACTTGCTCGATGATCAGCAAAGCCATGTTAAATAAATGGATCTTCAAGAGGAAGACGGACACTGATAGTAGTGTTACTATCTACCAAGCTCGACTTGTTGCAAAAGTTTTTCAACGAGTTCAAGGTGTTGAATACGATGAGGTTTTCTCACTCGTATCGATGCTTAAAGTCTATCTGAATCATGTTAGCAATTGCCACATTTTATGAAATCTGGCAAATGGATGTCAAAACTGCATTCCTTAATGGATTTATTAAAGAAGAGTTGTATATGATGCAACCAGAAGGTTTTGTCAATCCTAAAAGGTGCTAACAAAATGTGTAAGCTCCAGCGATCCATCTATGGACTGGTGCAAGCATCTCGGAGTTGGAATATACGCTTTGATAAGTTGATCAAAGCATATAGTTTTATATGGACTTACGATGAAGCCTGTATTTACAATAAAGTGAGTGGGAGCACTACAGCCTTTCTGATTAGTATATGTGAGTGACATATTGTTGATCAGAAATGATGTAGAATTTTTTCTGCAAAGCATAAAGGAGTGTTTTAAAGGAGTTCTTTAAAAAGAAAAGACCTCAGTAAAAAGCTACTTATATATTGAGCATCAAGATCTATTGAGATAGATCAAGACGCTTGATAAGATTTTCAATGAGTACATACCTTGGCAAGATTTTGAAATAGTTCAAAATGGAACAGTTAAAGAAAGAGTTCTTGCCTGTGTTGCAAAGGTATGAAATTGAGTAAGACTCAAATCCCGACCACAGCAGAAAATAGAAAGAGAATGAAAAGTCATTCCC
Organism: Triticum aestivum; assembly: GCF_018294505.1. Lineage (NCBI taxonomy): Eukaryota > Viridiplantae > Streptophyta > Magnoliopsida > Poales > Poaceae > Triticum > Triticum aestivum. Next base: position 419,184,280 of record NC_057798.1, read on the forward strand.
TATGCCTCAGTCATAGGTTCTATAAAGTATGCTATGCTTTGTACCAGACCTATTGTATACCTTGCTCTGTATTTGGCAAGGGAGTACAATAGTGATCTAGGAGTAGATCACTGGACATTGGTCAAGAATATCCTTAGTAAGGACTAAGGAGATGTTTCTCGATTATGGAGGTGATAAAAGAGTTTGTTGTAAAAGTTACATCAGTGCAAACTTTTACACTAATCCAGATGACTCTAAGACTCAATCTGGATACATATTGAAAGTGGGAGCGATTAGCTAGAGTAGCTCCGTACAGAGCATTGTAGACATAGAATATTTGCAAAATACATACGGCTCTGAATGTGATAGACCCGTTGACTAAGCTTCTCTCACGAGCAAAACATGATCACACCTTAGTACTCTTTGGATGTTAATCACATAGCAATGTGAACTAGATTATTGACTCTAGTAAACCCTTTGGGTGTTGGTCACATGATGATGTGAACTATGGGTGTTAATCATATACAGATATGAATATTGGTGTTAAATCACATGACGATGTGAACTAGATTATTGACTCTAGTGCAAGTGGGAGACTGAAGGAAATATGCCCTAGAGGCAATAATAAAGTTATTATTTATTTCCTTATAATCATGATAAATGTTTATTATTCATGCTAGAATTGTATTTACCGGAAACATAATACATGTGTGAATACATAGACAAACAAAGTGTCACTAGTATGCCTCTACTTGACTAGCTCGTTAATCAAAGATGGTTATGTTTCCTAACCATGAACAATGAGTTGTTATTTGATTAACGAGGTCACATCATTAGTAGAATGATCTGATTGACATGACCCATTCCATTAGCTTAGAACCCGATCGTTTAGTATGTTGCTATTGCTTTCTTCATGACTTATACATGTTCCTATGACTATGAGATTATGCAACTCCCGTTTACCGGAGGAACACTTTGGGTACTACCAAACGTCACAACGTAACTGGGTGATTATACAGGAGTACTACAGGTGTCTCCAATGGTCGATGTTGGGTTGGCGTATTTCGAGATTAGGATTTGTCACTCCGATTGTCGGAGAGGTATCTCTGGGCCCTCTCGGTAATACACATCACATAAGCCTTGCAAGCATTACAACTAATATGTTAGTTGTGAGATGATGTATTACGGAACGAGTAAAGAGACTTGCCGGTAACGAGATTGAACTAGGTATTGGATACCGACGATCGAATCTCGGGCAAGTAACATACCGATGACAAAGGGAACAACGTATGTTGTTATGCGGTCTGACCGATAAAGATCTTCGTAGAATATGTAGGAGCCAATATGGGCATCCAGGTCCCGCTATTCGTTATTGACCGGAGACGTGTCTCGGTCATGTCTACATTGTTCTCGAACCCGTAGGGTCCGCACGCTTAAGGTTACGATGACAGTTATATTATGAGTTTACATGTTTTGATGTACCGAAGGATTTCGGAGTCCCGGATGAGATCGGGGACATGACGAGGAGTCTCGAAATGGTCGAGACGTAAAGATTCATATATTGGATGATATGGTTAGGCCAAGGGGTCAAGCCCATGAGGCTTTAGGTCGGTGCAAAAGGAGTTTTCGGAGGCCAGGGAGCCAAACGCCGGAGACCCTGGCGTCTGGCCCTGGGCCAGACGCCGAGGCCCATGGCGTCTGGGCCAGACGCCAAGGATTGTGGCGTTTGGTCCTGGAGTCCGAGTGGGACTCTTGCCTTTCGGGCAAAACCGACTTTGAGGAGGCTTTTGCTCCAAGTTTCGACCCTGGGGCTCAACATATAAATAGAGGGGCAGGGCTAGCACCAAAGGAACAACAAGTTGATCCACGTGATCTATTCCTTAGCCGTGTGCGGCGCCCCCAGCCACCATATTCCTTGATAATACTGTAGCGGAGTTTAGGCGAAGCCCTGCTGCTGTAGTTCATCAAGATCGTCACCATGCCGTCGTGCTGACGGAACTCTTCCCCGACACTTTGCTGGATCGGAGTCCGGGGATCGTCATCGAGCTGAACGTGTGCTCGAACTCGGAGGTGCCGTAGTTTCGGTGCTTGATCGGTTTGATCGGGAAGACATATGACTACTTCCTCTACGTTGCGTCAACGCTTCCGCAGTCGGTCTGCGTGGGTACGTAGACAACACTCTCTCCTCTCGTTGCTATGCATCACATGATCTTGCGTGTGCGTAGGAAATTTTTTGAAATTACTACGTAACCCAACACTTCCTCTTACAAAGGACGATTGATCTTCCTATGTAGTTATGTCTACTTACCCTAGCCATATCGCCCCCCTCATCATTCATGCATGCCTCCTGACCCGTCTCTCACATGCACGTGCACATACAAACAGACACCCTCTCTCTTTTTGATATTGCAGGCGTGCCCTCCGTTTGTCTAGCAAGCCTCTCCCACCATTTGTCAGAAGCAACTCCACCACTAACCCCTCCGAACTCTAGCTCTGTCTCTCTCTGAACCTTATTCCTCTCCTACACATATGCTTGGATGCCGATCGATCTCCCTCAATACATAAGATAGGTCTCTCTCCTCCTCCATACATATACCAGCCGTTGTACCTCTATAGTTAGGTCTCTGCCCCCTCACCCCCACACCGATAGTCGAGCGCTGTAGGTAGGCATCCAAGCCACAGAGCACAAACTGGGCTTGTTCCCTCTCACTTTCCAGTAGTCCAGCCACCCTATATCTTTGACGTGGGCACACACAAAGTCGATCGCACTCTTTCTCGATCGCATGCACACACACACACACATCATCATCCCTCTCTTTGATTCTATGGATACCTCACGCCGATGATACCTCCACTCTCTTCTCATGGATAGCCCCTCTCTATATATGTTATATCCAGGCCTGTGTTTCACACACATTGCATATGTTACATTTTTTGATTGAAATATCATCGACACATATTCCCTGTCT
>NC_057798.1:419187439-419193856 GCF_018294505.1 Triticum aestivum
GAGTGCTGTAGGTAGGTATCCATGCCACAGAGACACACTGCACTTGTCCCATCTCACGTTCTAGTAGGCCAGCCACCCTATATCTTTGACGTGGGCACACACAAATTAGATGACACACTTTATCGATCGTGCGCGCGCGCACACACACACACACACATCATCATCCCTCTCTTTGATTCTATGGATACCTCATGCCGATGATACCTCCAATATCTTCTTGTGGATCGCCCCCTCTCTATATATGTATGATATATCCAGGCCTTTGTTTCACACACATTGCATATGTTACATTTTTTGATTGAAATATCATCGACACATATTCCCTGTCTAGCTGTCACCCCCACCCCCAAAAAATGCTCTCACGAACCCACACACTACATCTCTCTACGTTTGTATGTCTCTCACACAAACCCACGTAGGTAGTGTATGTACACGAACAGAATAGGTGCAAGTACTCATGCTTTGTGCGCAGCCACACCCGCGCGAGTACACGGTGGAGCTCATTTCTGTACGAATTGGCAGCCCACGTGCTAATTTGAGCGCATGTAGTGGTTGTTTACCTACGGTGGTCGTGTACCACATGTGCACAAAACAATGTTCGACTTGATGCGTCAGCGCATTATTTTTAAATAAAGTTATATCGCTCAATGGCATGTACACAGAATAACTTGATTTTATGGAGAAAAAGGTAGTCCGCTCCACTATATACAATGGAGTCTGCCTGCCGGGATTTGTCCCTCTTCAGAGTATCTCACACAAGGCGTGGTGGCCTCTCTCTCTCTCTCTCTCACGGTTTGTCACTGACCCGACCACATCACGCCCGCCAGCAGAAAGGGAGGATGTGCATCATTTATCTGTTCGACGGTGCCGAGGTAGCACGTCCCGATCTGTGGTACCCACCGTTCTCTCTGACCAAGCTACGACGTGGTAGGGTCTATGCCACTTGCTCGCTGCTGCAGTATGGGCAGATCCCGCCCGCCGCTGCTCTCGTAGTTACATCACGATGACCCCCAGGTAGCCCCTCCGGCCTTGCTCCACTGCCCATCTTCCCATGTCGTTGCATGTGGAAAATCTTGCATGTGGATCTTCCCTAGTTCTTTGCCCAAAATGTAGCTCATCCGGCGTACTTTCCATATTGCAATCTCGTTTTCACACCATTTTAGATAAACGCAACCGTGCTATTATCTTCTCTTACGACAAGGAATATGCTTCTTTTTTGTCGTCGTATGTGTCATCAATTGTTATTGGCTAGTAATTGTTTCCTTTCTACCTCTTCTTTGCAAACAGAGCTATCCATTCACCTTGTTATTATTGCAACCTTTTGGTGAACTGCACATATCACTTTTTTCTTAAGAGTGCTTTGTGCAGTTCTACTAAAATGTCACACGGGCAACGTCTCTACATTTCAATGTGACTGCATAAAAGGAGATCGGTTTTGCTCTATCCTCCTCATCCAACTATGAGCCTAATCTGCTCCAACTATTTGCTTAATCTTTCTCCAACTATTTAGTCTTAAGAGAGACTGCAAACATGACCATCTTCTATTTATTTGTTTATTGTTTCATCAACAATCCTCTATTATTGCAAATCCGGCAGATCTCGGGTAGGGGGGCCCAAGATGTATGTCTGAGGACCGGTGGTAACTATGAACAAAGGACACAGTGTTTACCTAGGTTTGGGCCCTCTTAATGGAGGTAAAACCCTACTCCTGCTTGATTATATTCGAAGGGTATAGGGGTTACAAGAGTTGATCTACCATAAGATCGTGTTGGCCAACCCTAGATTGGCTAGCCTAGCAATGTTGTGTTTTTTGCCTTCGATCTAACCCTCCGGTTTATATAGACACCGGAGGGGCTTAGAGTTGTACAAAGTTGGTTTAACAGAAAGGAAATAACATGTCCAGACACCTATACTTGCCATCCACGCATACGGGAGTCCGTTCCAAATATGAGAGGTGATCTTCTTTCTTGTATCTTGACGGCCCATCAGTCCGACCCATATCCAATAGATTGAGCGACCGAGGATCCCCTAGTCCAGGACTCCCACAGTAGCCCCTGAACTAGTCTTCAATGACGACGTGTCCGACATGTAGATTGTCTTCGGTATTGTAAGCAGGGTTCCTTGAATAGTACACATCGGCTTTCCTCCGTAAAAGAATTGTATCCGGCTTTGCATTGTGAACTTTCCATTGTACACAGGGCTGGACCAAGAAGTCGGAGTTGATTAAGAGTTCAGCTCCGTCGCCTGAAGACCCAGTCACTCCTCAGCTAGAGGAGATGCTGCTCCCGGTGCCTTATCAGGCGCCGGAGAAGAAAATCAAGAAGAAGGGCAAGGGGCCCAAGGACGGGCCCCGCCACAGAGGCCCTCCGAAAGCTGCGTCCGGAGAGACTGAGGCCGTCTCCTCTATGAGTGATAACCCACAAGTATAGGGGATCACAGCAGTTCTTGAGGGTAGAGTATTCAACCCAAATTTATAGATTCGACACAAGGGGAGCCAAAGAATATTTGAAGGTATTAGTAGCTGAGTTGTCAATTCAACCACACATGGAGATTAATTATCTGCAGCAAAATGATTAGTAGCATAATAGTATGATAGTTTTGATGATAGCAGCGGTAGTAACAATAACAGTAACAGTGATAGCAGTTATATTGTAGCAGTAATGATAGCAGTAGCAACAGTAGTAAGTTAGCAAGAACAATATATGATAAAATCGTAGGCATTGGATCGGTGACTCTTTGGATGATATTCATCATGAGATAGTTATAACCTAGGGCGATACGGCACTAGCTCCAGTTCATAAATATAATGTAGGCATGTATTCTATAAATCGTCGTACGTGCTTATGGAAAGAACTTGCATGCCATCTTTTGTCCTACCCTCCCGTTCCAGCGGGGTCCTATTGGAAACTAAGGGATATTAAGGCCTCTTTTTAATAGGGAACTGGAACAAAGCATTAACACACGATGAATACATGAACTCCTCAAACTACGGTCATCACCGGGAGTGGTCCTGACTATTGTCACTCCGGGGTTGCCAGATCATAACACGTAGTAGGTGACTATAACTTGCAAGATCGGATCTAGAACATGGATATAATGGTGATAACATAAACGATTTAGATCTGAAATCATGGCACCCGGTCCCAATGTCAGGACCCCGACTCAAAGCCACACCGATCTAGCATGTATCACCTCATATCACTTTGCGGCCTCACGCACGGTATTCCCACGGGTGTCGCCTTACCTTGCCCGAGACTGTTTGAACCTTTTGGCACACGTATATGATAGTGTCGCTAGAATCCATATGACAAGGAGCCCGGGCTGACATGGCTAGTCGTGAACCCAAAGTGGCACTAACTTACAGGGATAGGCATACATGACCCATCAACGAACATGTCGGTCATCAGCGAGTGAATCTGGGCTGTAGCAACTGGGCTAGCAGGACTTCAGTAAACTGGGCTGTAGCAGGCTAACAGGACTCTGGTAGACACCGTGTGACATTTCCCCGAAGGGACAGACACAAGAACAAAGAAGGACACATGCCGGCAAGCCTAAGTGTTCCGGAGCAGTAGCAAGCTATCAAGGCTCAGCGGAAGCACTAGGAGACATTTCCCGGTAAGAGAGGCTAACATGGATAAACAACTAGATAGTCAGATCCCACACATACCAAGCATTTCAATAACATACATACAATATGCTCGATATGTGCAAATACAACATGGCATCACAACATGACTCTACAACTCAAGTATTTTATTCAATAGGCTCCGAGGAGCGAGATATTACAAACATGGGTCTCTCGACCCAGCATTCAGAGCATACAAGTCAAAGCATAAGCAGAAGCTTAACATGTCTGAGTACAGACAACTATAAAAGAAGAAGGCTGAGAAGCCTGACTATCTACCAGATCCTGCTGACGGCACAAGATCGTAGCTGAGGTAACAAGCTAAACGTCGAAGTCCATGCGGGACTACTACCGAGACTGAAGTCTCTCTGCAAAAACATAAATTAAGCAAACGTGAGTACAAATGTACCCAGCAAGACTTACATCAGAACTAACTACATATGCATCGGTATCAACAAAGGGGGTGGTGGAGTTTAACTACAGCACGCCAGCTTTGACTCGGTGGCTATCCTAAACTACGACTGCAAGTAACTCTTTTGAGGTGGCGCACACGAGTCCGCATATTCACCATAACAATACACCACTATGGATCCGCTCCCGTCTCCCTATGAGAAGGCCATCCACAGCACTCACGCTTATCTTGCGAGTTTTAGAGTATCCACTTCAAGTTATCTATGAACTGTACAGGCAACCCAGAAGTCCTTTACCGCGGACGCGACTATTCGAATAGATTGTTTACAACCCTGCAGGGGTGTACTTCTTCATACATGTTTCCACCACTTAGCGTCTGCACACGACATGTGCTCGGCAGACTTCAAGCGAAAGCCGACGTGGGTGTAGACCACGACCTACCTAAACACTCAAGTCTCTAGTCCAGGTTAATCGCCTATTAAGGTTCCATTCGTAGGGAGTCCGGCCGAGATTTCCACATACGGCCCTGAACAATGTGTACAGGGTTCCGCGACACCAAACGGGCGCCCGGCATACCCGGCCACGTGCCTACCGCATCACAGCCCACCCCTCGGGTCAGCGCTGCGCACGGCCTCCAGCATACTACAAACACCAGAAACTACTTGCAACTCCTAGACAGAGGACTAGGGTGGTTAAGAAGTCAAGCGGGGTCATATTTCAGGGCCCAATGCATGGTAGTAGTTGTTTCATGGATCACAAACACAGAACTCAGTTCCTGAGGACGGCTTCAATGAGACAACCACCATGTACTCCTACATGGCCTCTCACCGCTACCTTTACCAAATCGTGTTCACACACTTAGCTCACACATAGTAGGACATGTTCATCACCATTCTGATTCATCCCCGATGAACCAGGCATGACAAACAAGCATGAATGAGGAGGCACATCAGGGCTCAAACAACTCCTACTCATGCTAGTGGGTTTCATCTATTTACTGTGGCAATGACAGGTCATGCAGATGAAAAGGGTTCAACTACCGCAGCAACTAACAGATGAATAGTTGTTGTCCTAATGCAGTAAAAGAGAGTAGGAGCGAGAGAGTGGGATTGTATCAGAATGAACAAGGGGGTTTTGCTTGCCTGGAACTTCTGAAGATAATATAGCTCTTCATCGGTGTCATCAATCTCATCGTCGGAACCACGTCTACTTAGGGAGAACAAATACCAGCAACATAGAAGAAACACAATCAATGCAATGCAACAATATGATGCATGATCATGACATGTCAATATGCTGTGATTTGAGCTAATGCAACTAGCAACAGGTTAGATGGAGTTGGTTTGAATCCAAGATTCAAATTCAAACTCCATATGTGGATATTCAAATGCCTTTTATACAAATTGTCATATACAATGGTTGTAAGTTGATCAAACATTCTTGAGAGGCCATAAACAAATTCTTCATATTTTTCTGATAATTTTTCATATATAATTTATTTCATTATGAGCTACGGTTGAATTTCTATGATTTTTTAGAAGTTTAGGACATTTTCTGAAAATAAATAAATCGTTTAGATTTATTTAAAATCCAGAAAAGTGATTACTACATTAGCATTACGTTAGCGTGAAGTCAGCAAGTCAACAGGGGTTGGTCCAGGTCAAACCTGACGTGTGGGGTCCACACGTCAGTGACATAGGACTGGTTAGTGTCGCTGACAGGTGGGCCTGGTCAACGGCCACATCAGCAGGGTCAGTTCTGACACGTGGGTCCCGCTGGGTTATAAACTAATCTAAGCAAAAAATAAACCCAGGGTTAATTCAGCCGTGGGGCCCATATGCCAGTGAGAGAGGGGGTTAATTAGCGGGTTCATTAGTGGCTAATGACGGTGCCACGTCACCAGCCACCGGGGTTAGACGCCAACGACCTCAAGTCGCGCGGAAGGTCGCTGGAGCGGCCCTACGGGCGGCAGTAGGTCAAGCCAAGGGCACCAGTGAGTTGCCCTCGCTCGCCCGCATCCAGGGGAGGCACCGGCTAGTCGTGGGGTGATCTGTAGCGGCGGCGGCAAGTTGGGCGGCGGCCGGAGCCCGGGTGCGTGCGGCGCGGCGCTGCAGTGCGCTAGGGAGTAGGATGGGCTGCGGGTTAGCTCCCTAAAGATGCTAGGAGCACGTCCGCATGCTCACGAGCGGTGGAAATGGGCTTTGGCCTCGACAGCGTGAGGTCCGGCGACGGTGAGCTCACGGGTCCGGCGGGGCTGCTAGCTAGGGGACGAAATCGAGTGCATGGAGTGAGGAAAAAGAAGAGGAGCTCACGGGGAGTCGTACGAGACGCTAAGTGGGCTCGGGGACAACTTGGTGATGATGAAACGGCAGCGGCGATCT
>NC_057798.1:419194169-419304872 GCF_018294505.1 Triticum aestivum
GTCGCCAGACGCGAGGGGGAAACGGGAGGTCACAAGCAGGAGCTGGCGCAGCTCGGCTGTGCGCTCTCCACGCAGCTGCCTCGCTTTCTGGCAGAAGGTTGATGAAAGCGCTGCGTTGGCTGGGCTGCACACAGTGTTGGGCCGGCTGGGCGCCATGTAAGTTTGCCCAGGTAGGTCTTCTCCTTTTCTGCTTCCCTATTTCTTTCTATTTTCTATTTTTCTGTAACTTCTGAGCTTTAATAAAAATACCCAAATGTTTAATCCTGAAAATAGTTGTGGGCTCTGTTTAGATTATTCCCAACAACCCTCACTTATTTCCAGAATTATTTGGGCATTTAGATTATTTCATAGCATTTAAATGCCCAAAAGCAAATAGTGTCGGATGTTGGGTTCCGGCAGACCCTTAAGGTTCGAACACTGGGGTGCGCGTGAAGATCTCTCCCCTACCGATCTACGTTCGATCGCCTCATGAGATCTAAGCTGGAAACGATGAACAACACAAGGGACACGAGATTTATACTGGTTCGGGCCACCGTCGTGGTGTAATATCCTACTCCAATGTGTGGTGGATTGCCTCAGGGGCTGATGATGAACAGTACAAAGGGAGAACAGCCTCGCGAGAGGTGTTCTTGAGCTGGTGCGATGAACTGCTAGGGTGAGTTCGATCGCGTCTCTCTCTCTCTCTAACAAACACTCGATTCGATCCCCCTACTCTGTGGTGGCTAGTCCTATTTATAGAGGCCCTGGGCATCTTCCCAAATATTGAGCGGGAAGGGCGCCAACAACGGCCATTTTGAAGGGGAACATATAGTACAAGTTATCCTGACTAAAGTTGGTCTTCGGCTGCCAAAAGCACTGGTGATGACGCCGTCTTGGGCTCCACGGTGACCTCCATCCTGCCGCTCCACTCGTCTTGGTCTTGTTGCCCTGAAATGGCAACCTTTGCCTGATGCCTCAGTACTCCACGTCTGTGCCTGCCCCCTTTGCACCAAAGAGGAAACAAGGACACTGCGCAGGCCGGCGCCCGCCTGGTCTCGATCGTCATGGCTTGCGTCACGAGCACCTCGCGACGTATCCTGCCTTGATCTCTCTGCCTCCTCGCGAGCCTGCCTGGCGAGGCCTTCCCTGAGGAAGCCTTGCATCATTCGCCCCGCAAGGCTTGGCCCCTCGTGAGGGTCTTGAGTCTTGTACTGAGGAAGACGGGCCGTACTGGGCCACCACTTGAGCGACGCCGCAAGCCGCAGGCAGGCAAGTCTGGGGACCCCCGTTCCCAGAACGCCGACAGTAGCCCCCGGGCCCAAGGCGCGCTCGGACTTGGCTTAGCGGAGAAGCGAAGGGGCAAGTGCAGAGCGCCGTGGGCCCCATCAGCCCGCGGCCTTGGGCGCCGCGTGGCGGCTGATTGGACATGGGCGTCTCCGCTTCCCCATGCTGCCTCGGCAACCGCTCGACTTGACAAGTCCCTGCATGGAAAAATGGGTCATGATTACCTGAGATTGTGGTGGCCGACGGTTGGAGTGCTACCCCGGGAAAGGCAGCCGAGGTACCGGCATGGTGAGGGCCAGGCCAGCCAATTGCCTCCCCAACAGCTCCTCGGGCAGCAGCGGAGGAGAGAGAGGATCCAGCGACTCCGCTGAGCTTCATGCGACTCCGGAGACGAGCAACGAAAGCTACGAGCCCCCGAGCTTGCGTCGCGCTCGGAGCAGGACAGCCGCATCAGGCCGTCGGCGCCACTGATCTGGATGGGGTTGGCGCCGGCGCCTGATGGCCCACTGTTGATGATGGCGTCTCCTACGGAGGCACGCGTAGTTAAATATCCTTAGGATTAGCACCTTTTGTTCCCTGCGAGGAATCGAAGCAGGTGATTATCTCAAGCAGGTTAATCATGAAGGAGCAAATCAACTTAGATAGATGCAGGGAAAGAAAACGCCACCGGGTCAGGCCCAAGCGGCTTGGGGATGATGCAGCCCGAGGGGCACCCCCAACAAGGTAAGCGGAAGACATAAGCAAAACGGGTACATGCCGCAGGGACGGACCCACGCGACCTGGGAATGATGCAGCCCTGAGGGCGCTCCCAGCTAAAACGAAAACTGAAAAGAAGTCACCTGATGCTATTGCAGGGCGAGTGTCGGAGTAGCTGATGATGCGGGGTGAAGTAGCCGATCCTCACGAGCCCTCAGGACTCCGAGCCTCGGGAGGCTCAGGAGGTCCGGGCGGTCTATTGAGGTCCATCTCCATCTCCTCCAGGAACGCGCGATGCTTGGCCACCTGAGCTTCCAAAATGCTCCTCATCAGGCGCTGGTGGGCTGCAACCGCGTTTGGCAAGCCAAAGGGCATGCGAACGAAGCTGTGCGGTGGACCCGCGCAGCGCCCCGTGCGTGTAGGCCAGAAGCACTCCTGAGAAGCGACTCGATTGAGCCATGGGTAGTCGATGCAGACGCGCAGCCCGCCATCCTCGCCTGGATGGGGAGCTACGCCGGGCAGATGGTGGTTGCCGTGCATGACTCTTGATTCCTCCAACTCCTGAGCGGCCTTGGTGATGAACTCCTGAGGGTTGGGCCCATCTTTCCATACGCCTTCCTGAGGGAAGCGTGCCACAAAGCACGCCTCCAAGTTGTGCCCAAGCGCCTCCCTCGTGACCTTGGCAAAGTCGGTGACTCCCTAGGAGAGAGCCCCCGAGCCCTGCCCGAGGAGGGCACTGGGCGCGCCTTCCTATGCGATGGAGGGTGGCGCCCCTTGGACGGGTGCATGTCCAACCGCGGCGCCTCCGGAGGTGCCTGCCTCCTGAGGCCTTGAGCTAGGTGATGTCTTCTTCTTCTTGGGAGCTGCTCCAGGGAGGTTTCGACTCTTACTGTCTGGGTCCTCGATCGACGCGGCCTGTAAGGCGCGCTCGAGGGAGCACACCGCATCCTTCTATTCATAGGAGACCATGATGACCCCACCGCTTCCTGGCATCTTGAGGACGTTGTAGCCATGGTGAGTCACTGCCATGAACTTGGCCAGGGTTGGGTACCCGAGGATGGCATTGTATGGCAGGCGAATGTGAGCGACGTCGAAGTCAATGAGCTCGGTGCGGTAGTTGTTGCACTGTCCAAAGGTGACAGGAAGGCGGACCTACCCTATCAAAACAGTGGAACCATCAGTGACTCCTGAGAAGGGCTTGGTTGGCTGAAGCTGATCATATGGCACTTGGCGATTGTTGAACGTCTCGACAGACATGACGTTGAGCCCTGCCCCGCCGTCGATGAGGGTCCTAGTAACTTGCACGTTGCTGATGACTGGGGAACAGAGCGTTGGGAGGACACCGGCCGTTGCCACGCACTTGAGCTGATCCGCTGAGCTGAACGTGATGGCGCACACAAACAACCTGAGAGGGCGCGTGGCCTCAAGCTTTGGGAGGACTGCATTCACCTCGCGAGCAAACTGCTTGAAGATGCACTGTGAGGCTGGGGCCTGAGCGCTGCCCAGCATGCAAGCGATCTCATGTGGCTCCTGGAAGCCCCCAGCCCCTCGTCCTGATGATGGTCTTCATTCCTCCTCGGTGGTGGTGGCAGAGGAGGAAGGCCTGCGTTGCCTTACGGGCGGTCCTCGCGAGGCTGGTCTCTCCAGGCTCCCTCACGAGGCTGATCCTGCCAGCGGTCCTCGCGAGGTCGGTCACGCCACCCTTGACGAGGGCCACGGTCATCCCATCATCCTCCACCTCTTGCTCCGCCTCGGCCGTAGCCCCGATCGCTGCACTCGGGACGTCGACCGACACGGCCTTCTCGCACGGCCCTGAGCTCTTGGCACTCGTTGGTGTTGTGGGTGTGGAGATCATGGTACACACAGTATCTGCTGCCCTTGGACGACTCTGGCTGGTCCCTGCCGCGCTTTGTGCCCGGCTTTGCTGCGAGCATAGCTGCTCCCTTACGCTTCATATCCTTGGCCTTGGCTTTCTTCTCTTCTGGGTCCGCTGCTGGGAGCTCGAGAAGGGAGAGGCGCCCCTCCTCGGCCCTCGCGCACTTGGTCGCCAGGTTGAACAACTCCAGAGACGTGCACAGATCTTCATGGATTGCCAGCTCCTCCTTCATCTTGACGTCGCGAACACCATCAGAGAACGTAGAGATAATGGCCTCCTCAGTCACCCTGGGAATCTTGAGGCGAGCGTTGTTGAAGCACTGGATGTACTTCTGCAAGGTCTCTCCAGGCTGCTGCTTGATGTGGCGCAGGTCACCCACGGCCGGCGGACGGTCACGAGTGCCCTAGAGGTTGGCGATGAAGCGGGTGCGCATGTCATCCCAGGAGGAGATCGTGCCAGGAGCCAGGTTTAGGAGCCAGGTGCGGGCATCGTCCTTGAGCGCCATGGGAAACCAGTTCGCCATGACCTTTTCATCCCCGTTGGCGGCTTAGATGCCCAGCTCGTAGAGCTGTAGGAACTCCGCGGGGTCTGCAGTGCCGTCGTAGCAAGGAGGCAGGTCAGGCTTGAACTTGCCTGGCCAGGCGACACTGCATAGCTCGGGGGTGAAGGCGCGGCAGCCTGCGGTGGCCACCGGAGCCCTCTGTTGGTGCTGGGCTTCCTCCTGGAAATTCCCACACGCCGCCGCATGAAGCAGCGCGGGGTCTTGACGTGGTGGTGCAGGAATGCGGTCATGGCGCACTGGTGCCGGGAGCACGCGAGCACCATCTTGAGGACGAGGGATCTCTTGGCAGCTCCTCTCAGGTCGGGCAGGCGCCGGACGCGGTGGGTCTCGTCCTGGGGCCGCACGCCTTGGAGCCAGGGCGCCTTCTTGGGGAGGAGGTGGCGGGGGCACCTCCTGATCTAGGCCTCCTGCATAGGATGGAGGGCGAGGCAGTGAGAGGGACGACATAGGAGAGCCCCCTGCGGCGCTGACGAGCTCGGTGATGCGGGCGAGCCAGTCCTCGTAGAGGTCGTCGACGGGACGGTAGTGCAGGAGCTCATGCGCCAGGAGCAACGCGGCGTGCGCATCCGTGGGGGCGCGACGGGCGTGGGACGACAAACCGGCTAGAGTCAGCGACGGGGTGGCGGTTGCTACCTCTTGAGCACTGCGTTGGATTTCCCCAAAGAGGAGAGGATGATGCAGCAAAGTAGCGTAAGTATTTCCCTCAGTTTTTGAGAACCAAGGTATCAATCTAGTAGGAGACCACACACAAGTCCCTCGTACCTACACAAAACGATAGCAACTCGCAACCAACGCTTAGGGGTTGTCAATCCCTTCACGGTCACTTACGAGAGTGAGATCTGATAGAGATAATATTTTTGGTATTTTTGATAGATAGATGCAAAGTAAAAAGTAAAGGAAAGGTAAAACAAAGCAAGTAAATAAAGTGATAGAGATTGATATGATGAGAATAGACCCGGGGCCATAGGTTTCACTAGTGGCTTCTCTCAAGAGCATAAGTATTCTATGGTGGGTGAACAAATTACTGTTGAGCAATTGACAAAATTGAGCATAGTTATGAGTATCTAGGCAATGATCATGTATATAGGCATCACGTCCGAGACAAGTAGATCGAAACGATTCTGCATCTACTACTATTACTCCACTCATCGACCGCTATCCAGCATGCATCTAGAGTATTAAGTTAAAAATAGAGTAACGTCGTAAGCAAGATGACATGATGTAGAGGGATAATTTAATGCAATATGATAACAAACCCATCTTGTAATCCTCGATGGCAACAATACAATACGTGCCTTGCTGCCCCTTCTGTCACTGGGTAAGGACACCGCAAGATTGAACCCAAAGCTAAGCACTTCTCCCATTGCAAGAACTACCAATCTAGTTAGCCAAACCAAAAAGGATAATTCGAAGAGACTTGCAAAGATAACTCAATCATACATAAAAGAATTCAGAGAAGAATCAAATATTTTCCATAGATAATACTGGATTATAAACCCACAATTCATCGGTCTCAACAAACACACCGCAAAAAGAAGATTACACTGAATAGATCTCCACGAGGGAGGGGGAGAACATTGTATTGAGATCCAAAAAGAGAGAAGAAGCCATCTAGCTACTAGCTATGGACCTGAAGGTCTGAAGTAAACTACTCACACTTCATCGGAGGGGCTATGGTGATGATGTAGAAGCCCTCGGTGGTGGATGCCCCCTCCGGCGGAGCTCCGGAACAGGCCCCAAGATGGGATCTCGTGCATACAGAAGGTTGCGGCGGTGGAATTAGGTTTTTGGCTCCTATTTTGATCATTCAGGCATACGTAGGTATATATAGGAGGAAGGAGTACGTCGGTGGAGCTCCGAGGGGCCTACGAGGTAGGGGGGCGTGCCCAGGAGGGGGTGGGGGCGCCCTCCACCCTCGTGACCTCCTCGGGCACTACTTGGAGTAGGGTCCAAGTCTCCTGGATAACATTCGGCTGGAAAATCACGATCCCGAAGGTTTCATTCCGTTTGGACTCCGTTTGATATTCTGTTTCTTCGAAATACCGAAAAAGGCAAAAAACAACAATTCTGGGTTGGGCCTCCGGTTAGTAGGTTAGTCCCAAAAGTAATATAAAAGTGGAAAATAAAGCCCAATATAATCCAAAACAGTAGATAAAGTAGCATGGAGCAATCAAAACTTATAGATACGTTGGAGAGTATCAGGCATCCCCAAGCTTAATTCCTGCTCGTCCTCGAGTAGGTAAATGATAAAAAAGAATTTTTGATGCGGAGTGATACTTTGGCATAATTTCAATGTAAATCTTCTTAATTGTGATATGAATATTCAGATCCGAAAGATTCAAGACAAAAGTTCATATTGACACAAAAATAATAATATTTCAAGCATACTAATCAAAGCAATCATGTCTTCTCAAAATAACATGGCAAAAGAAAGTTCATCCCTACAAAATCATATAGTTAGGCTATGCTTCATTTTCGTCACACAAAGATGTTCCCAACTTCTATACCCCCGATGACAAGCCAAGCAATTGTTTCATACTTAAATAATCTCAAACTTTTTCAACCTTCACGCAATACGTGAGCGTGAGCCATGGATATAGCACTATGGGTGGAATAGAATATGATGATGGGGATTGTGTGGAGAAGACAAAAAAGGAGAAAGTCTCATATTGACGAGGCTAATCAACGGGCTATGGAGATACCCATCAATTGATGTCAAAATGAGGAGTAGGGATTTCCATGCAATAGATGCACTAGAGCTATGAATGCTCAACAAAAGAAAACTAGTGGGTGTGCATCCAACTCGCTTGCTCACGAAGACCTAGGGCATTTGAGGAAGCCCATCGTCGGAATATACAAGCTAGGTTCTATAATGAAAAATTTCCACTTGTATAAAAAGACAACTTATGAGACTCACTACATGAGGAACAAGGTGCTACTTTGAAGCACAATATGAGACTCACTACATGAAGAACAAGGTGCTACTTTGAAGCACAAGTGTGGAAAAAGAGATAGTAGCATTGCCCCTTTTTTATTTTCTTTTTTTGGGCCTTTCATTTTTTCTTTTGGCCTTTTTTTATTTGGGCAATGCTCTAATAATGATGATCATCACACTTCTATTGATTACAACATAAGGATTACAACTTGAAACTTAGAACAAGATATGACTCTATATGAATGCCTCCGGCGGTGTACCGGGATGGTGTAATGAATCAAGAGTGACATGTATGGAAAATAATGCATCGTGGCTTTGCCACAAATATGATGTCAACTACAAGATCATGCAATGGCAATATGACAAAAGTAATCTATGTCATGATGATGATGGTGGAAGTTGCATGGCAATATATCTCGGAATGGCTATGGAAATGCCATGATAGGTAGGTATGGTGGCTGTTTTGAGGAAGATATAAGGAGGTTTATGTGTGATAGAGTATATCGTATCATGGGGTTTGGATGCACCGGCGAAGTTTGCGCCAACTCTCAAGGTGAGAAATGGCAATGCACGGTACTGAAGAGGATAGCAAAGGTGGAAAGGTGAGAGTGCATATAATCCATGGACTCAACATTAGTCAAAAGAACTCATATACTTATTGCAAAAATTTAGAAGTCATCAAAAATTCAAGTACTACGTGCATGCTCCTAGGGGGATAGATTGGTAGGAAAAGACCATCGCTCGTCCCCGACCGCCACTCATAAGGATGCACAAGCCAGGTACACTTCATGTTTCAAATTTGTTACACAACTTTAACCATACGTGCATGCTACGGGACTTGCAAACTTCAACACAAGTATTTCTCAAATTCATAATCACCCAACTAGCATGACTTTGATATTATCACCTCCATATCTCAAAACAATTATCAAGCATCAAACTTATCTTAGTATTCAATTCAATCAAAAGAAAGTTTCACATATCTTGAACACCAAGTATATTAACATTAAGCAAATTACCATGCTATTAAAGACTATCAAAATAATCTAAGTGAAGCATGAGAGATCAATAGTTTCTTTAAAAAAAATCCACCACTATTCTCTAAAAGATCTAAGTGAAGTACTAGAGCAAAAATTATCACGCTCAAAAGATATAAGTGAAGCATTATGAGCAAAACTATCAAGCTCAAAAGATATAAGTGAAGCACATAGAGTATTCTAACAAATTCCAATTCATGTATGGCTCTCTCAAAAGATGTGTATAGCAAGGATGATTGTGGTATACTAACAAGCAAAGACACAAATAATACAAGACGCTCCAAGCAAAACACATATCATGTTGGTGAATAAAAATATAGCTCCAAGTAAATTACCGATGGAAGTGGACGAAAGAGGGTATGCCTTCCGGGGCATCCCCAAGCTTTGACTTTTTGGTGTCCTTGGATTATCTTGGGGTGCCATGGGCATCCCCAAGCTTAGGCTCTTGCCACTCCTTGTTCCATAATCCATCAAAAGAATTCACCCAAAACTTGAAAACTTCACAACACAAAACTCAACAGAAATCTCATGAGCTCCATTAAAGAAAGAAAACAAAAGACTACTTCAAGGTACTGTAATGAACTCATTCTTTATTTATATTGGTGTTAAACCTACTGTATTCCAACTTCTCTATGGTTTATAAACTAATTTACTAGCCATAGATTCATCAAAATAAGCAAAACAACACACGAAAAACAGAATCTATCAAAAACAGAATAGTCTGTAGCAATCTGTAACTAACGCGAACTTCTGGAACTCTAAAAATTCTACCAAAATAGGAAGTCCTGTAAAATTTGTTTATTGATCAGCAGCAGAAAGAATCAACGCAAAAGCACGTTCCTGTGATTTATAATAACTAAATTTATGCGCGCAAAGTTTCTGTTTTTCAGCAGAATCAAATCAACTATCATCGTAGGTTATCCTATAGGTCCTACTTGGCACAAACACTAATTAAAACATAAAACCACATCCAAACAGAAGTTAGATGGATTATTTATTCCTAAACAGAAGCAAAAAACAAAAAAACACAAAATAAAATTGGGTTGCCTCCCAACATACGCTATCGTTTAATGCCCCTAGCTAGGCATAAAAGCAAGGATAGATCTAGGTATTGCCATCTTTGGTAGACAATTCTTCAATGAGGAATCTACCTCCTTTAGGATTTTCTTTCTTACTAGTAATTGTCAAATTTTCAGGCAAAAGATTGAAAAATTCATCTATAGCAAAAGGTTCCTTAATGATGGAAAAAAGATTGGGATGAATGCTTATAGATTTAAGATCCGCAGTTTCCTTACTAGATGATTCATCCTTATTCTTAGGAACGTAAATGAGCTTAGTATTTTTAGTAGACGAACTTGGAGTATTTTGCACGGAAGAAAAAGCGGTTCCCAAGTTGGTAATGATACCCTCAAGTTTATCGATTCTTGTGGAGTCTAGATTTATTTTCTCATTGATTATGGGATCTTTTTCTTTAATATTTTTCAAAGTCATTCCTACCTTAGATCCATATTGGGTAATTTGATTGTGGATCTTTTTATCAAGATTTTCAATTAATTCAATGGTAGCAACTTTATTCTCAATAATTTCAAGTCTTTGCATAACATGCTCCAAACTTAACGTAGTTCCATTAATCAAAAGAGGTGGTGAGCCAAATATATCTATTAAATCATTATAAGAATCAAAAGTATGGCTACCCAAAAAATTCCCTCCGGTAATGGTATCAAGGATATATCTATACCAAGGATTAGCACCTACGTAAAAATTGCGAAGAAGAACTGAAGTAGATTGCTTCCTGGTAGATTTATTTTGAGCATTGCAAATTCTATACCAAGCATCTTTTAGGTTTTCTCCTTGCCTTTGCTTGAAGTGAAGAACTTCAAACTCGGGAGACATAGGAGTGGATAAGGAATTAGACATAAAGACAAACACACGAGAAAACAGAAAGGCAAAGGGAAAAAGGCAAATCGGAAAGAGAGGAGGAGATTGGGAAAGAGAGGGCAAATAAAACGGCAAGGGTGAAGTCGGGGAGAGGAAAACGAGAGGCAAATGGCAAATAATGTAATGCGAGAGAGAGGGATTGCGATGGGTACTTGGTATGGTTGACTTGCTTGCGTGAGCCTCCCCGGCAACGGCGCCAGAAATTCTTCTTGCTACCTCTTGAGCACTGCGTTGGATTTTCCCGAAGAGGAGAGGATGATGCAGCAAAGTAGTGTAAGTATTTCCCTCATTTTTTTAGAACCAAGGTATCAATCTAGTAGGAGACCACACACAAGTCCCTCATACCTACACAAAACGATAGCAACTCGCAACCAACGCTTAGGGGTTGTCAATCCCTTCATGGTCACTTACGAGAGTGAGATCTGATAGAGATAATAATGTTGGTATTTTTGATAGATAGATGCGAACTAAAAAGTAAAGGCAAAGTAAAACAAAGCAAGTAAATAAAGTGATAGAGATTGATATGATGAGAATAGACCTGGGGGCCATAGGTTTCACTAGTGGCTTCTCTCAAGAGCATAAGTATTCTACGGTGGGTGAACAAATTTCTGTTGAGCAATTGACAAAATTGAGCATAGTTATGAGTATATCTAGGCAATGATCATGTATATAGGCATCACGTCCGAGACAAGTAGATCGAAATGATTCTGCATCTACTACTATTACTCCACTCATCGACCGCTATCCAGCATGCATCTAGAGTACTAAAAACAGAGTAACGCCATAAGCAAGATGACATGATGTAGAGGGATAAATTCATGCAATATGATAAAAACCCCATCTTGTTATCCTCGATGGCAACAATACAATACGTGCCTTGCCGCCCCTTCTGTCGCTGGGTAAGGACACCACAAGATTGAACCCAAAGCTAAGCACTTCTCCCATTGCAAGAACTACCAATCTAGTTCGCCAAACCAAAAAGGATAATTCGAAGAGACTTGCAAAGATAACTCAATCATACATAAAATAATTCAGAGAAGAATCAAATATTTTCCATAGATAATACTGGATCATAAAACCACAATTCATGTCTCAACAAACATACCGCAAAAAGAAGATTATGTCGAATAGATCTCCACGAGAGAGGGGGAGAACATTGTATTGAGATCCAAAAAGAGAGAAGAAGCCATCTAGCTACTAGCTATGGACCCGAAGGTTTGAAGTAAACTACTCACACTTCATCGGAGGGGCTATGGTGATGATGTAGAAGCCCTCCGTGGTGGATGCCCCCTCCAGCGGAGCTCCAAAACAGGCCCCAAGATGGGATCTCGTGGATACAGAAGGTTGCGACGGTGGAATTAGGTTTTTGGCTCCTGTTCTGATCGTTTGGGGATACGTAGGTATATATAGGAGGAAGGAGTACGTCGGTGGAGCTCCGAGGGGCCCACGAGGTAGGGGGCGCGCCAAGGAGGCACGCCCTCCACCCTCGTGACCTCCTCGGGTACTACTTGGAGTAGGGTCCAAGTCTCCTGGATCACGTTCAGTTGGAAAATCACGATCCCGAAGGTTTCATTCCGTTTGGACTCCGTTTGATATTCCGTTTCTTCGAAATACTGAAAAAGGCAAAAAAATAGCAATTCTGGGCTGGGCCCCCGGTTAGTAGGTTAGTCCCAAAAGTAATATAAAATTTGAAAATAAAGCCCAATATAGTCCAAAACAGTAGATAAAGTAGCATGGAGCAATCAAAAATTATAGATACATTGGAGATGTATCAGCGGTGCGGCCTTCCCGCTGCACCGAAGGATGTAGAGACGAGGCCTGCTGCTCATTCCCCGCCGAGCCGATGGTAGCATTGGCGGCAGGCGACGGGGAGCGACGGGGGCGCCCGCCAATGAGCGCCGTCTGGGCGACGCGGGCGGCAAGAGCAGCCCGACGCTCGGCGCGAGCTCGGCGAGCGTTACCCATGGACACGACGAAAGATCGAACGTGAAGCCATGGAAGAAAGATTCCGGCGCACCCCTACCTGGCGCGCCAAATGTCGGATGTTGGGTTCCGGCAGACCCTTAAGGTTCGAACACTGGGGTGCGCGCGAAGATCTCTCCCCTACCGATCTACGTCCGATCGCATCATGAGATCTAAGCTGGAAACGATGAACAACACAAGGGACACAAGATTTATACTGGTTCGGGCCACCGTCGTGGTGTAATACCCTACTCCAGTGTGTGGTGGATTGCCTCAGGGGCTGATGATGAACAGTACAAAGGGAGAACAACCTCGCGAGAGGTGTTCTTGAGCTGGTGCGATGAACTGCTAGGGTGAGTTCGATCGCCTCTCTCTCTCTCTCTAACAAGCACTCGATCTGATCCCCCTACTCTATGGTGGCTAGTCCTATTTATAGAGGCCCTGGGCCTCTTCCCAAATATTGAGCGGGAAGGGCGCCAACAATGGCCATTTTGAAGGGGAACATATAGTAGAAGTCATCCTGACTAAAGTTAGTCTTCGGCTGCCAAAAGCACTAGTGATGACGCCGTCTTGGGCTCCATGGCGACCTTCATCCTGCCGCTCCGCTGGTCTTGGTCTCATTGCACTGAAATGGCAACCTTTGCCTGATGCCTTGGTACTCCATGTCTGTGCTTGCCCCCTTTACACCAAAGAGGAAACAAGGACACTGCGTAGGCCGGCGCCCGCCTGGTCTCGATCGTCATGGCTTGCGTCATGAGTACCTCGCGAGGTATCCTGCCTTGATCTCTCCGCCTCCTGGCGAGCCTGCCTGGCGAGGCCATCCCTGAGGAAGTCTTGCATCGTTCGCCCCGTGAGGCTTGGCCCCTCGCGAGGGTCTTGAGTCTTGTACTGATGAAGACGGGCCGTACTGGGACACCACTTGAGCCACGCCGCAGGCTGCAGGCAGGCAAGTCTGGGGACCCCCGTTCCCAGAACACCGGCAAATAGGTAATGATTTAATCCAATGACCTTATGTGTCCTAGAAAAATGTGAACCAATTTTTGGCAGAGGTTCTAACCCAAGGCAAAAATGATGGACATTTTAGAAGGCATTTCAGGTTCATTGAAAATGATTTTATGTTGAACCTATTTGATTTGATCTGGTGCTAGGGTTTGATCAATCCCTATTTCAAATTCAAAAGAATTTACACATGATGCAACACATGACTAGTTTACTAGGTCAAACCAGAACTAGGGATGTGACAACTCACCCCCACTAAACAAGAATCTCGTCCCGAGATTCAAGCGTAGGTTAACATGAAGGGGGAACACAAACTAACACAATCTTCACGATCCAGGGTGTACTTCATAAGAGCGTTGATTCGATCACCATCATTATCTCGATGTCTTTCTCTGAGAACTCCAACTAACATGACCATGAGAGGAAAGGGAGAACTCTAAAAGAATCAATATTCTCGAAGATCAAACAATCTGGGATCAACTCACGGGGCGAGTCATTGAAACATCTCTAGAGCTGAGACACGGACCATACAACTAGAGGGATGGAGTGAGACATATGACGAAGGTTCACTAGGTAGACAACAATTTCACGCTTAAGAAGGTGGTGAGCGGTTGTCAATGTAGCGAGGAGTTGAATTTCCATGATACCATAACGAGACATCTTAGAGGAGGTGACTCGTGAAATCATCCCTTAAGTGGAAAAAAGAATTACCTTTGATTCAAAGACCATTGAGACTCTTTATATCAGCCTAAGCCAAATCACAGCAATCGTTTGGCGGAGTGCGAAGGAATGTCATGCCAGACTAGAATCGATGATGTGGATTACCTTATTGAGGACAATGCAAGGAATGATTTTAGTAACTGGGGATGAGCTCAACAGTAGAGAGTGAGTCCATTGTTTGAAAAGTTATATCATAACCGAGGGAACTAAGAGCAATCCCAGTTAGTGCTGATGATAACACCTAGCGCTTGTGCGTGCTCTCAAGAACTTGAGCATTTCCATATACATCAAGGTTTTACCAATATCCGTGTCAAGGATCCTGGCAACACAACATACTACCATGATGAATGGTGATGGACGATGCAGATGCAAGAGGAGATAACACTTTCTCAGATTTCACCTTGGCGAAGCCAAGGAAACAAAATCTAGATGATCGACCGAGAAACATTTAGCACTCCGCTTCTAATGTTCTCCTTGATGTGCTAGCCCAACCCATTTATTGAAATGGTTTGGTATCTAGAACATCAAGTAATAGGTCGGACTTCGGAAGCTCAAGAATCCATAAGGAATAACTACGGAGGTAAATCCTGCGAAATCCTTATGGGGAGGTGGCCAACTTTCTCAATCAAGATACTACAATAATAGGTCTTCCGGCTGGGTGTGTTGGCCACGACATCCACTTTACCAGGTTACAGGGGGACCAATATTATAGTTCTTGGGAAATGTTCCAACCATCATATCTGCCTGAGATTCAGATCTGGTTGGTGTCATGATATTCCAGACTCATCAAGCCTAGAAAGGAAAATGAAAGTTTGCAACACAAATCGACGAGATGACGTTGCGAGATTCTCGGGAATGGACTACGGTAGAAAGCTCCAAAACATGAGTTGGTTCTGCTACAACATGTGAACATGTTGTCCGAGACAAGCATGACCACATAGTAGTCTTATAATAAAACACTACCGAGTCCTGTTTGGAAACCATCATTAAAATAACAAACTCTTGTGCATGTCCGTCTGGGCTCTTCAGGATTAGCACTTGAACTTCTCATCCTTGAACAAATCAATCAGTGGCTTAGTGTGCTAGGGATACATAGAGAATGAAGGTAGCTAGTCTCACAAACCAATGTATACTTCGCACATGCATGACTGACTTGGGATGATTCCAGATGAAGCAACATTGACTTCTCGAGGTCACGACGGCAACTTGCATCAGATGCACATGAGCTGCGGAAAGTCACTTCTTACATCCGAACATATGCTTCATGAGCTAGCATGAAGAGACGCTTTCAAAAGTTTCCAACACTAGCTTAATGCTCAACAAAATCATGGAGGAGATAAGGATGTTGTCGATGGGCTCAACAACAATTCATCCAGATTCCCATGGAGATGGAATTCCATAACTATGTGAACAAGGTGATAGTATTGGTCAGACCCAAAAGATATAATGGTGTATGCTCGAGGAGATAACCACGAGTAAGACAACATTATGAATATTGTTGGTTCTGATTTGATTTTATGATAGCCCATACTTCAAATCAAAGATTGGATAAGATGATAGGTCCATAAACTGATCACGGGGTCAATAGATGAAAATTCCATCTTTCTTCAACACACACGCACAAGGATATCCCTTGGAATGAACTGAGTCGGACAAGCTTTTATCTTCCAACTCTCCAAGTTGTTTTTTATCTTAGCCAACTAGCTCAGGGTATCCGACACAGATTCTTTGGAGAGAAGGCGGTTTACAAGAAAACCAACATGTTCACGAACTCAACATAGCGGTCAGGTGACAACCTAGTGATACTTCCAAGAAAATATTCGGAAAGTCATGAACCACCGACATGTTACTAAGCTCGAGAACAATCTTGCTTTTCAGGGCAAGACTGTATGATCAAAGAGCAAGGATTTCACAAAATCCTAAATCATCAATCGAAGAGTGCACCAGGAAAATGGACTAGGTAGCACGATCAACCTTAGGATGATGATTCAAAAATCAACACGCTAAGAATGAAATTATTGTCCTTTAACAACCAAGCAACGGGGTTGCTAGGAGTATTGATTTCACACATCATAGTTCACCTGTCAGCATTCCAGTTACAATAACATAGAATCCGGGGAATGAATAATGATGGCGAGAGTATCATTGCGTCAAGAATTCATAAGATGGTGTGCAATTCCCATGACACTCCTGACATAAGACGGTAATACTTCAGGGTAGAACAGAATAAAAGCTGGATTGGCGTTTTGATTTGCGGAATACAACTGCTTTGACCAAATCCTAGAAATGGATGAGATACTGGAGTTTGTTTCTCCTAGTCATTCTGAATAGAATGGCTTGATGAACCACAAGAATAATAGGCATCGATGAACACGAGTGCACGACTACTCTTGGCTATCAATTGATAGACGAAGGTTAGAAACAGCTAAAGAGGAACAACTCAAAGGAACATACGGTTTTCCGAGTTGTGGATGCATAGATTAGTATGTCGAACCAAGTTCAACAAGTTTCTTCCGGATAATCCATGCAGATAGGTAGGACTGGCAGCATAGAATCAAGAACCCATCAAGAGCACTCTGGTTGTGATCTTTCGGTTCAACGAGGAACTGCTGCCATAAGTAGTTCATGGTATTTGGAAGAATGATATACCACAAACCTCGAGGACTATCACAAATGTTACTAATATCCTAAAGGAACTAGCAAACACTAACAACATGAAGTAGGTAGGGAAATCTCGGGTTCAGAAACCCAGGAGTAGAATACCTACTACTAAGTGGCATCACGGGATGCTTTCGAGAATGATGGCCAGAATCATCACACTAGGAACACAAAGCATAACTAGATTACTAGGCGATTAGCTAAGACACCTAGGGTCATAATAATAACTCCATCATATACATCGAGGCAATAGAGTACCTCAACTCAGGAGTTAGTGTGATTAACCTGACCTAAAGGAGCATCGAAACCAGAGGGAAAGGATTTTGCAAATCCATCAGACTGTGTAGAAACCTGGGATGACTCGGATAACATAACGGTTGTAAATGCTCAAAAAGATTTGAGACATGCTACAAAATGGTGGCATAACCACTCGATCATCATAATATCAAGGTTCTGAGATCATCTATGAATACACGGTGATAGTAGGAACTGAACTGATGCTTAAATCCATCAATCTTATAAGTCTACGGATTAGTAACACATGAACCTGATAGAGAGAAGAGAAAGCCTAGTTCCTTAACCCCGTAAGAAAGATAAGATGACTTCGATCAGAAGGGCATGAGGTAAGGGAGTAAAAAGAGCCTTACCTTCCATCCCACAATCAATTCCCTTATATAACTAAGGAATTTCTAGACTCAACTTCGACCAGTTTGGCTTGGTAATCCTATAGGCAGTCAGGCTGTGATACCAAAGCTGTCAGGACCCCGACTCAAAGCCACACCGATCTAGCATGTAACACCTCATATGACTTTGCGGCCTCACGCACGGTATTCCCACGGGTGTCGCCTTACCTTGACCAGGACCGTTTGCGCCTTTTGGCACACATATATGATAGTGTAGCTAGCATCCATATGACAAGGAGCCCTGGCTGACATGGCTAGTCATGAACCCAAAGTGGCACTAACTTACAGGGACAGGCATACATGACCCAGCAACGAACGTGTCGGTCATCAGCGAGTGAATCCAGGCTGTAGCAACTAGGCTAGGAAGACTCCGGTAAACCGGGCTGTAGCAGGCTAACAGGACTCTGGTAGACACCGTGTGACATTTCCTCGAAGGGACAGACACATGAACGAAGAAGGACACATGCGGGCCATCCTAAGTGTTCTGGAGAAGTAGCAAGCTACCAAGGCTCAGTGGAAGCACTAGGAGGCATTTCCGAGTAAGAGAGGCTACCATGGATAAACAACTAGATAGTCAGATCCCACACATACCAAGCATTTCAATAACATACACACAATATGCTCGATATGTGCAAATACAACATGGCATCACAACATGACTCTCGACCCAGCATTCAATAGGCTTTGAGGAGCGAGATATTACAAACATGGGTCTCTCGACCCAGCATTCAGAGCATACAAGTCAAAGCACAAACGGAAGCTTAACATGTCTGAGTACAGACAACTATAAAAGAAAAAGGCTAAGAAGCCTGACTATCTACCAGATCCTGCCGAGGGCACAAGATCGTAGCTGAGGTAACAAGCTAAACGTTGAAGTCCACGCGGGACTACTAGCGAGACTGAAGTCTCTCTGCAAAAACATAAATTAAGCCAACGTGAGTACAAATGTACCCAGCAAGACTTACATCAGAACTAACTACATATGCATTGGTATCAACAAAGGGGGTGGTGGAGTTTAACTGCAGCATGCCAGCTTTGACTCGATGGCTATCCTAAACTACGACTGCAAGTAACTCTTTTGAGGTGGCGCACACGAGTCCACATATTCACCATAACAATGCACCAATATGGATTCGCTCCCGTCTCCCTACGAGAAGGCCATCCATAGCACTCAGGCTTATCTTGCGAGTTTTAGAGTATCCACTTCAAGTTATCTATGAACTGTACAGGCAACCCAGAAGTCCTTTATCGCGGACGTGGCTATTCGAATAGATTGTTTATAACCCTGCAGGGGTGTACTTCTTCGTACATGTTTCCACCACTTAGCGTCTGCACACGACATGTGCTCAGCAGACTTCAAGCAAAAGCCGACGTGGGTGTAGACCACGACCTACCTAAACACTCAAGTCTCTAGTCGAGGTTTATCGCCTATTCAGGTTCCAGCCGCAGGGAGTCCGGCCGAGGTTTCCACATATGGCCCCGAACGATGTGTACAGGGTTCCGCGACACCAAACGGGCGCCCGGCTTACCCGGCCACGTGCCTACCGCATCACAGCCCACCCCTCGGGTCAGCGCTGCGCACAGCCTCCAGCATACTACAAACACTAGAAATTAATTGCAACTCCTGGACAGAGGACTAGGGTGGTTAAGAAGTCGAGCAGGGTCATATTTCAGGGCCCAATGCATGGTAGTAGCTATTTCATGGATCACAAGCACAGAACTCAGTTCCCGAGGACGGCTTCAATGAGACAACCCACCATGTACTCCTACATGGCCTCTCACCACTACCTTTACCAAATCGTGTTCACACACTTAGCTCACACACAGTAGGACATGTTCATCACCATTCTGATTCATTCCCAATGAATTAGACCTGACTCAACTCTAAGCAGTAGCAGGCATGACAAACAAGCATGAATGAGTAGGCACATCAGGGCTCAAACAACTCCTACTCATGCTAGTGGGTTTCATCTATTTACTATGGCAATGACAGGTCATGCAGAGGAAAGGGGTTCAACTACCGCAACAAGTAACAGATGAATCGTTGTTGTCCTAATGCAGTAAAAGAGAGCAGCAACGAGAGAGTGGGATTGTATCGGAATGAACAAGGGGGGTTTTTCTTGCCTGGCACATCTGAAGATAACATAGCTCTTCATCGGTGTCATCAATCTCATCGTCGAAACCACGTCTACTTAGGGAGAACAAATACCGGCAACATAGAAGAAACACAATAAATGCAATGCAACAATATGATGCATGATCATGACATGTCAATATGCTGTGATTTGAGCTAATGCAACTAGCAACAGGTTAGATGGAGTTCGTTTGAATCCAAGATTCAAATTCAAACTCCATATGTGGATATTCAAAGGCCATTTATTCAAATTGTCATATACTATGGCTGTAAGTTGATCCAACATTCATGAGAATGCCATAAAATATTCTTCATATTTTTCTGATAATTTTTCGTATATAATTTATTTCATTCTAAGCTACGGTTGAATTTCTATGATTTTTAGAAGTTTAGGACATTTTCTGAAAATAAATAAATCGTTTAGATTTATTTAAAATCCAGAAAAGTGATTACTGCATCAGCATTACGTTAGCGTGACATCAGCAAGTCAACAGGGGCCAGTCTAGGTCAAACCTAACGTGTGGTGTCCACACGTCAGTGACATAGGTCTGGTTAGTGTCACTGACAAGTGGGCCTGGTCAACGGCCAGGTTAGCAGGGTCAGTTCTGACGCGTGGGCCCCACTTGGTTATAAACTAATCTAAGCAGGAAATAAACCAAGGGTTAATTAAGGCGTGGGGCCCATATGCCAGTGAGAGAGGGGGTTAATTAGCAGGTTCATTAGTGGCTAATGATGGTGCCACATCACCAGCCACCGGGGTTAGACGCCGGCGACCTCAAGTCGCGGCGGAAGGTCACCGGAGCGGCGCTACGGGCGGCAGTGGGTCAAGCCAAGGGCACCAGTGGGTTGCCCTTGCTCGCCCGCATCCAGGGGAGGCACCGGCTGGTCGCGGGGCGATCTGTAGCGGCGGCAGCGGCAAGTTGGGCGGCGGCCGGAGCCCGGGTGTGTGCGGCGCGGCGCTGCAGTGCACTAGGGAGCAGGATTGGTTGCGGGTTAGCTCCTTGAAGATGCTAGGAGCACGTCCGCGTGCTCACGACCGGTTGAAATGGGCTCTGGCCTCGACGGCGTGAGGTCCTGCGGTGGTGAGCTCTCGGGTCCGGCGGTACTGCTAGCTAGGGGACGAAATCAAGTGCATGTAGTGAGGGAAAAAGAAGAGGAGCTCATGGGGAGTTGGACAAGATGCTAAGTGGGCTCAAGGACGGCTTGGTGACGACGGAACAGCGGCGGCGATCTCGCCACGCCGAGCTTGAAGACGATGGTGGTGGCGGTGTTCCGAGGTACCTGGCATGGCGTGACTCGATGGAGAGGGCGAGGGCGTCGAGGCGGAGACTCTGGACTGCTCAAGGGGACGAGGGAGAGGCCATGGCCGCGGTGGTGCAAGTCAGCGGCGGTAGGCGCGTTCGGTGACGAGAGGGAGGGAGAGCAGAGGAGGGGAATGAGCTCGGATGGGGGGGGGGAGTGTGAGAGATCCAGGGGGGTCGCGTGGCGTCGCCAGACACGAGGGGGAAACAGGAGGTGGCAAGTAGGAGCTGGCGCAGCTCGGCTGTGCGCTCTCCACGCAGCTGCCTCGCTTTCTGGCAGAAGGTTGAAGAAGGCACTGCGTTGGCTGGGCTGCACCGTGTTGGGCCGGCTGGGCGCCAGGTAAGTTGGCCCAGGTAGGTCTTCTCCTTTTCAGCTTCCCTATTTCTTTCTATTTCCTATTTTTCTGTAACTTCTGAGCTTTAATAAAAATACCAAAACGTTTCCAAAAATCCTGAAAATAGTTGTGGGCTTTGTTTAGACTATTCCCAACAGCCCTCACTTATTTCCAAAATTATTTGGGCATTTAGATTATTTCATAGCATTTAAATGCCCAAAAGCAAATAGGTAATGATTTAATCCAATGACCTTATGTGTCCTAGAAAAATGTGAACCAATTTTTGGCAGAGGTTCTAACCCATGGCAAAAATGATGGACATTTTAGAAGGCATTTCAAGTTCATTGAAAATGATTTATGTTGAACCTATTTGATTTGATCTGGTGCTAGGGTTTGATCAATCCCTATTTCAAATTCAAAAGAATTTAAACATGATGCAACACATGACTAGTTAGTCTAGGTCAAACTAGAACTAGGGATGTGACACCCAATGTGTCGGTGTTCTGGGAACGGGGGTCCCCAGACTTGCCTGCCTGCGGCCTATGGCATGGCTCAACCAATGGGCCAGTACAACCCGTCTTCATCAACCGAAGTTCAAGACCCTCGCGAGTGGCCAAGCCTCGCGGGGCGGAGGACCCAAGGCTTCCTCAGGGGCGGCCTCACCAGGCAGGCTTGCGAGAAGGCAGAGAGATCAAGGCAAGGAGTACCTCGCGAGGTGCTCATGACGCAAGCCATGACGATCAAGACCAGGCGGGCGCTAGCCTACACAGTGTCCTTGTTTCCTCTTTGGTGCAAAGGGGGCAAGCGCAGGCGCGGAGTACCAAGGCATCAAGCAAAGGTTTCCATATCGGTGCAACAAGACCAAGATCAGCGGGACGGCGGGACGAAGGTCACCGTGGAGCCCAAGACGGCGTCATCGCCAGTGCCTTTGGCAGTCGAAGACCACCTTTAGTCAGGATAGCTTGTGCAGATGTCCCCTTACAAAATGGCCGTTGTTGGCCCCCTTCCCGCTCAATATTTGGGAAGAGGACCAGGGCCTCTATAAATAGAGATAGCCACCACAGTAGAGAGGATGATCTCATCTAGAGCCAACAGAGACGGATCAATTCCTCTCCGAGCACGCCACCACAAGAACACCCCTCGCGAGGCTGTTCTTCCTCTGTATTGTTCATCATCATCCCAAGAGGCAATCCACCACACCACAGACTGGATTAGGGTATTACACCACAACGGTGGCCCGAACTATTATAAATCTCGTGTCCCTTGTGTTGTTCATCGTGCTAGCTTAGAATCGCGGCGAGGTTTTAGGGCGTGAATCGGTAGGGAGAAGATCTTCGTGCACACCCCAGAGTTCGAACCTTAAGGGTTTTGCCGGAACCCGATATCCGACATTTCGCGCGCCAGGTAGGGGTGCGCCGGAATCTTCTTTCCGCTGTTCTGCATTCCATCGCTTCGTCACATCCATGGCAGACGTTCGATCGCCGACCTCGCGCCGAGCGCCGGGCTGCTCTCGCCGCCCGTGTCGCCCAGACGTCCCCCGTCGGTGGGCCTCCTCGTCGTTCTCCATCACCTGCCGCCAATGCCACCATCGGCCTGGCGGGGAACGAGCAGCAAGCATCATCGCTGCATCCCTCGGTGCAGCGGGAAGGCCGCACCGCCACTCCGTCGCCAACGCCAGCTGGTTCGTCGTCTCACGCTCGTCGCGCCCCCACGGACGCGCATGCCGTGTTACTCCTGGCACATGAGCTCCTGCACTATCGCCCCGTCGACGACCTCTATGAGGAGTGGCTCGCTTGCATTACCGAGCTCATCAGCGCTGCCGGGGGCTCCCCGGTGCCGTCCCTCTCGCTGCCTCGCCCTCCGTCCTGCATGGGCGATGCGGCTCAGGGGGTGCCTCCGCCACCTCCTCCCCAAGAAGGCGCCTTGGCTCCAAGGCGCGCAGCCCCTGGACGAGACCCACCACGTCCAGCGCCCACGGAACAAGAAAGAAGCTGCCAAGAAATCCCTCGGCCCCAAGAAGGCGCTCACGTGCTCCCTGCACCAGCACGTCAAGACCGCATCCCTGCGCCAGCATGTCAAGACCCCATGCTGCCCCTGGCAGCAGCACGCGGGAACCATCAAGAGCAAGTCCCGCGTCTGCAAAAGGCTCAGGTGGCCACAGCTGGCTGCTGCGCCTTCACCAACGAGGTATGCAGCGTCGCCTGGCCAGGCAAGTTCAGGCCTGACCTGCCTCCTCGCTACGACAGCACTGCCAACCCTGCAGAGTTCGTGCAGTACTATGAGCTGGGCATCGAGGCGGCCAATGGAGACGAAAAGGTCATGGCGAACTGGTTTCCCATGGTGCTAAAGGATGGTGCCCACACATGGCTCCTGAACCTGCCTCCCAACTCGATCTCCTCTTGGGACGAGATGCACAACCGTTTCATCGCCAACTTCCAGGGCACTCGCGACCGTCCTCCGGTCGTGGGTGACCTGCGCTGCATCAAGCAGCAGCCTAGAGAGACCCTGCAGAAGTACATCCAACGCTTCAACAATGCTCCTCTCAAGATTCCCAAGGTGACTGAGGAGGCCATCATCTCAGCGTTCTCCGATGGCGTCCGCGACGTCAAGATGAAGGAGGAGCTTGCCATCCACGAGGATCTGTGCACTTCTCTGGAGCTGTTCAACCTGGTGACCAAGTGCACGCGAGCTGAGGAGGGGTGCCTCTCCCTCCCCGAGCTTCCAGCTGCTGACCCAGAAGAGAAGAAATCCAAGGCCAAGGACGTGAAGCACAAAGGAGCAGCCGTGCTCGCGGCAGAACCAGACACGAAGCGCGGCAGGGACCAGCCAGATTCGTCCAAAGGTAGCCGATTCTGCGCCTACCACAGCCTCTACACCCACAACACCAACGAATGCCAGGAACTCAGAGCCGTTCGAGAAGGACGCATCGGCCGACGCCCCAAGCGCAATGACCGGGGCTACGGCCGAGGAGGAGGAAGAGGTGGAGGACGATGGGACGACTGAGGCCCTCGCCAGGAGTGGCATGACCAACCTCGCGAGGATCACTGGCAGGACCAGCCTCACAAGGGGGCTTGGACAGATCAGCCTCGCGAGGATCGCCCGCAGGGCAATGCATGCCTTCCTCCTCTTCGACCACCGCCAAGAAGGAATGATGACCACCACCAGGACGAGGGGGCTGGGGGCTTCCAGGAGCCACGTGCTATCGCTAGCATCCTAGGCGGTGCCCAGGCCCCAGCCTCTCAGTGTATCTTCAAGCAGTTTGCTCGCAAGGTGAATGCAGTCCTCCCCAAGCTCGAGGCCACACGCCCGCTCCGATGGTCCAAGTGCGCCATCAGTTTCAGCTCAGCGGATCAACTCAAGTGTGTGGCCACAGCCGGCGTCCTCCCAGTGCTTTGTTCCCCAGTCATCAGCAATGTGCAAGTTACCAGGACCCTCGTCGATGGTGGCGCAGGACTCAACATTCTGTCCGTCGAGACGTTCAACAACCTTCAAGTGCCATATGATCAACTTCAGCCAACCAAGCCTTTCTCAGGAGTTACTGATGGCTCCACTACTCCGATAGGGTAGGTTCGCCTTCCTGTCACTTTCGGACAGCGCAAGAACTACCGCACCAAGATCATCGACATCAATGTTGCCCACATTCGCCTGTCATACAATGCCATCCTCGGGTATCCAGCCCTGGACAATTTCATGGCAGTGACCCACCATGGCTACAATGTCCTCAAGATGTGGGGAAGTGGCGGAATCATCACAGTCCCCTGCAAAGAGAAGGATGCGGTGTGCTCCCTCGAGCACGCCTTCCAAGCTGCATCGATCAAGGATCCAGACAGCAGGGGCGAGAACCCTACTGAGGCAGTTCCCAAGAAGAACAAGACATCGCCCAGCTCAAGGCCTCAGGAGGTTGGCATCTCTGGAGGTGTCGTATCAGGATCCGCGCCCGTGCAAGGGGCACCTCCCTCCATCGCATAGCAAGGCGCGCCCAGCGCCCTCCTCGGGCAGGACTCGAGGGCTCTCTTTTGAAGGGCCTCAGACTTTGCCAATATCACTAGGGAGGCGCTCGGGCACCACTTGGAGGCGTGCTTTGCGGCACGTTTCCCTTGGGAAGGCATGGGGCAAGGAAGGTCCAACCCTTAGGAGTTCATCACGAAGACCACTCAGGAGCTGCAGGAATCAAGAGTCATACGCGGAGATCGCCGTCTGCCCGGCGTAGCTCCCCATCCAGGCGAGGATGGCGGGCTGCGCATCTGCATCGACTACCCATGGCTCAACCGAGCCGCGTCTCAGGAGCGCTTCTGGCCTTCGCGCATGGGACGTTGCGAGGGTCCGCCGCACAACTACGTTCGCATGCCTTTCGGCCTGCCGAACACGGCTGCCACTCACCAGCATCATCTGCGAAGCAGCATTTTGGCAGCTCAGGAGGCCAGGCACCACGCGGTCCTAGCGGAGATGGAGATGGTCCTCGAGGAACCGCCTGGACCCCCAGAGCCTCCCGAGGCTCAAGGCTCCGGTGGCTCATGAGGGTCGGTCTCTTCACCGTGCATCTTCAGCTACCCCAACATCCTCTACAAGGGTATCAGGTGACATCTTTCAAGTTCATTTCAGCTAGGAGTGCCCTCAGGGCTGCATCATTGCCAGGTCGCGTGGGTTTGTCCCTACGGCATGTACCCATTTTGCTTATGTCTTTAGTTTACCTTGCTGGGGGCGCCCCTCGGGCTGCATCATCCCCAAGCTGCTCGGGCCTGACCAGTGGCATGTATCCCTCCTGCTTTCATCTAAGCTGATTTACCTTGCCTGCTTAACCTGCCTATGATTGTCATCTGCCTCCTACCACGGGCCTTCTCTCCGCCATGCAAATCGCTTGCGCGTTAAAAGGGGGGCTCCTAAGCATCGCGACTCAGGAGCTCTTACTGGCTCTCTAGCCGTCACCCCCTGGCCTTGTCCACGGCATCGCGACCTAGCATACCAGCGGCGGCTGAGCTCGCTCGAGGGCCGGGACTTGAGGACGTAGAGCATTTGTATCTAGCCATCTCGCAGGAACACACAGCTGTCCAAGGCTCAAGACCAGGCGCAACCCGCCTTGAGGTAGGGCCTCGTGAGTCCCGCGCTGGCTCACGAGTGCCCAGATACACCTCGTCTAGCCCTGCCGTGCAAGCCACGTGTCAGGGCGGGGCTGTACATGCCCTGGGGGCTCCTCCCAGAGGGGCGCCCCCGCCCATGTACCAGTGGAAGCACCATGCTCCGCGCTGGCTGACGACACTGCCATGGAGTGGCTATGCCTGTACACATACAGAAGCACTATGCTCCGCGCTTGTGATAAACAACTGAGGGTGGCCCATGGCCGTATGAACCTCAGGGAGCCCAGAGCTCATTGTCTGGCCTCATCGCAATGCCTCCCCTCGGGAGCGCCACGCGAGGGGGCTGGACACAGCGGCTGCGCCCGGGTCATGCCCGAGCGCATGCCACCCAGCCAGGTCCCTCGGACCTGGTCGTCGCGCGCCCCTCCCCGAGCGGAGCCAAGGTATGAAGACCGTTTGAGCGTCTAGGGGAACTCCTGAGCATCGCGACTCAGGAGCCTAATTGGTCACGTAGCCCCTCACTCCTTAGTTTCGTAAGGCTAACGGAGGTTGATGTATGCATGGGGCCGGGCCCTGCCGACGTTGAACGATAGACCTACTCCTATGTCCCCTCCTTATTTGTTGTTTGCGCGTCAAGGGGGACTCCTGAGCATCGCGACTCTGGAGCCTAACTTGTCACGTAGCCCCTCACTCCTTGGTCCCGTCCTGGTGATCCGGTCGGGGCTAACGGTGGCTGAGGTATGCACGGGGCCGGGCCCTGCCGACGCAGAACACAAAGCAAATAGGAAGGAAACCGCAAAATCTCGAAGCAAATCCAGAAGAAAATATTACAAACCATAATTGTCTTCACGATACCAAACACAAGTTTAAACGCCTCAACGAGGCACGATGCATATTGCAGGAGTTGAAACAGGAAAGAAGACGCGAGAAGATCACCCTTGGGTAGCGCCGTCATTCACCAGGAGCCCCGCCTCCATGGTGGTGTTGCATCCGTCAGCTCCACCTCCCGAGGCCGAGGAATCAGCAGTACCTGCCTTGGGTGCAGTGGCGAAGGCACGGAACTTCACCAGCAGGGCTTCAGCTCGGCCCTTCACGGCTTCAGCAGCAGCGGCAGAGCGCTCAGCGTCCACAGGCTCCAGCAGCTCGTCGAGGTTGGCTCTAGGGTCATGAAGGTAGACGTGGCTGAAGACCCGTGTCAGCGCCATAGAAGAAAGGACGCGAGCTTCAACCTCGGCCATGGGGCCGACACCGGTCACGACTTCCTCAAGCGCTTCGACCAAGTAGGGAAGCAGCTGGGCGGGGCCGTCCTTGGCCCCAGCCAGCGGATTCTCCAGGCCACCATCATAGAGCGTCTTCAGTGCCTTGCGAGATCTCTCTTCAAGATCCGCGAAGGTCACGCGGTCCTCAGCCAGGACCTTCACCTTGGTGTCCAGCTCGGCCCTCTTCGTCTTCAGCTTCTGCTCCAGCGTATTCAGCCGGCCGTGCTCAGCGGACAGCTCGGCGTCGCAGTCCCCGACGGCGTCCTCCCGAGCCTTCATCTCCTCCTCCTTCGCCTGGCGGTCGCGAGCTTCCTTGGCAAGCTCATCGCGTAGACCCTGCAGCTCGACCTCCATCGCCTTGCAACGGTCCTGGGTGACAGTGGCGTCCTTCAGTGCCGCATCACGGGCGGCTGCGGCCTAAGTGGCGGTTTGCTTCTCCTCCTCAGAAGCTGCCGCAGCCCAGCTCAGTGCCGCTCGGACAGAGGCATCAGAGTGAGCCCAGCCGGAGACCAGCTCCAGGCGCCCGGCTACTAGGTGGGAGTTGGCGCCCTGGAGGTCTTCTCGCAGCCGGCCTAGTCCGACAAGGGCGCGGTCCAAGACAGCAGAGGAGGCAGAGGAGTGCTGAACCAGTGGTGCAGGAGGAGAAGGCGGCAGCTTGATCACGGCTTGGGAGACTAGGAGCTCCTGAGTCTTGTCCACCTCAGCAATGGCATCAGCCACTGTCACCTCCAGAGTCAGCGAGGCCACGGGGGCTGGCACCTCGTCAGAGTGCCCCTCCAGGCCTCACGGGGACGATCGGGCAATGGAGGTGCGAGCTCCACTACCTCCCCTTCCCACGGGCGAAGGCGTAGCTACGGCAGATGAGCCTGCCCCAGGCGGAGCCGCCGTGTCCCCCTTCAGCTTCTTTGCCACAAGTGGCGGCCTAACCAAGTGATGGAGAACGTCAAGCCTCGGCAGCAAAAAAAGAACAAGACACGGTTCAAGAACTTACTGGTCAATCGCGGCATAGGCCGGCGGCCTCTTGCCGAGCTTAAAGCCCGTAAGCCTCTTGGTCCGGGGCGCAGCCTCCAGAGGTCCAGGAGCGGAGGAAGGTGTACCAGAAGGGCTGGAGTCGGCTTTGGGCTGTGTCAGGGCCGGAGTAGCCCCTCGAGAGATCAGCCCCGACCTATCTTTCTTCGGGATCATGGGTGGGTCCTCTCCCTCTCGCGTGGCGTCAGCCTCGTTGTCGTCCGGCGGGGTGCGGAGGATGCTGGCCTTGCGCCGGGGAGAAGTCTCCCCTGTCCCCTCGGCAGCCACCTCCGAGTCGCGCTCCTCTTCTTCTTCGTCTTCCTCTCCTCTTTCGTGGGAATCATCAGAAGACAATTCCACCGGCGTCGTCGCCTCCTGGCTGTCAGGAGGCACCTCCGGCACCAGAGCGCGCCCATCAAAGGTTGGCATGGCATCCACCACCTGCTGCCAGTTGTCGCGAAGGAACAGGGGGGCACGAGCGCCCTCCAGACCTTCCACGTCCTCTCGACCAAGAGGCGGAGAGTTGCGACCAGATCCTCGTCGGCTAGGGCCACCGATTTCAGGCGGAGATTGTCGTCCGCACCCCCAAGCGTCCACAACGGGCACGAGTGCACGTGAAGTGGAGCCACCCGCTGCGCCAGGAACTCCCTCAGGAGCGTGGCCCCGGTTAGCTTAGCCGCCTTCATGCTGCCCGGCCTCAGGTCGGCGTTCATCTTCTCCAGCACCGACTTCGCCCGTCGGTCGTCGAGCTTCGGACGAGACCACGCCTTGTTAGCCTGGGGTTGCTCCGTGGGCAACACCAACCAAGAGTGGATACATCCGGCATCCATCATGACCCACTTGCTCCGGAAGCCATCAACCGTCTTCCCGGTCTTCGAGATCGCGTTGGCCTTGGAGTACGTGACTAAGCCAGCGCACGCCGAGGTATGGCTGCTAGTGATTCGAAGGGATAAGAAGTGGCGCAACAAAGGCACGGACGGCATCACCCCAACGTGCGCCTCGCAGTAGTAGGTGAAACTCGACAGAAGGAGAACGGAGTTGGGATGGAGATGAAGGGCCTGCAACCTGTAATGGCAGAGGACGACGTAGAAGAACTCGGAGAAGGGGGGCACCAGGCCAGCGATTACAGTGCTCATGAAGAAGGGATAGAAGGTGCTCCCCTTAGCCTCCGGCTGGGCAAAGCCGGCCCGGAGCCCGGTCTCCCCCATCTCGCAGCCCTGCGCCGCTGTCATCAGACATGTAGCCGCGAGATTCTTCTCCATCCTGTTGGGGGGATCCAGGGCCGGCGAGTACCAAGCCGACAAGGCTTCGGCCGCGGTCTTGCGAGGCGCCATTGCTCGTTGAGAGGGGAAGGATGGAGTTGATCTGGAGATTTTAGAAGCAAGAGAGCAAGGAAAGGGATCTGGTGCAAGGCAAATGAGAGCAATGAAGGTAAGCCTGACCCAGGCCAGCCTTTTGTCAGTCGGGCAGTTGCCAAGGCAGCATGGGGAAGCGGAGACACCCACGTCCAATCAACCACCACGCGGCGACCAAGGCCGCATGCTGTTGGGGCCTGCGGTGCTCCGCACTTGCCCTTTGGCTTCACTGCTAAGCCAAGTCCGAGCGCGCCTTGGGCCCGGGGGCTACTGTCAGTGTTCTGGGAACGGGGGTCCCCAGACTTGCCTGCCTGCGGCCTGCAGCATGGATCAACCAATGACCCAGTATGGCCCGTCTTCATCAACCCAAGTTCAAGACCCTCACGAGGGGCCAAGCCTCGTGGGGCGGACGACCCAAGGCTTCCTCGGGGGCAGCCTCACCAGGCAGGCTCGCAAGGAGGCGGAGAGATCAAGGCAAGGAGTACCTTGCGAGGTGGTCATGATGCAAGCCATGACGATCAAGACTAGGCGGGCGCCAGCCTACGCAGTGTCCTCGTTTCCTCTTTCGTGCAAAGAGGGCAAGCGCATGTGTGGAGTACCAAGGCATCAAGCAAAGGTTTCCATATCGGTGCAACAATACCAAGATTAGCAGGACGACAGGACGAAGGTCGCCGTGGAGCCCAAGACGACGTCATCGCCAGTGCCTTTGGCAGTCGAAGACTACCTTTAGTCAGGATAGCTTGTACTAGCTGCCCCCTTACAAAATGGCCGTTGTTGGCTCCCTTCCCGCTCAATATTTGGGAAGAGGACCAGGGCCTCTATAAATAGAGATAGCCACCATAGTAGAGAGGTTGATCTCATCTAGATCCAAAAGAGACGGATCAATTCCTCTTCGAGCACGCCACCACAAGAACACCCCTCGCGAGGTTGTTCTTCCTCTGTACTGTTAATCATCAGCCCAAGAGGCAATCCACCACACCACACACTGGATTAGGCTATTACACCACAACGGTGGCCTGAACCAGTATAAATCTCATGTCCCTTGTGTTGTTCATCGTGCTAGCTTAGAATCACGGCGAGGTTTTGCGGCGTGAATCGATAGGGAGAAGATCTTCGTGCACACCCCAGAGTTCGAACCTTAAGGGATTTGCCGGAAGCCGATATCCGACACAATGTGACAAGCATTAAGTATGGCAAAGTCATAGCAACATCGATCTCAGAACATAGTGGATACTAGGGATTAGGCCCTAACAAAACTAACTCGATTACATGATGAATCTCATCCAACTCCTCATCGACTAGCGAGCCTACAAAGGAATTACTCACTACTAGTGGGGAGCATCACGGAATTGGTGATGGAGATGTGTTGGTGATGAGGAAGATCGAAGATCCCCCTCTCCGGAGCCCCAAACCAGATCTGGCCTCCCGATGAAGAACAGGAGACGGCAGCGGCTCCGTCTCGTGAAATGCGATAATTCTTTCTCCTTGATTTTTTTCTAGAAATATGGGATTTTATAGCATCAGTTTCAGGGTCAGCGGGGCTACCAGGTGGGGAGCTCCCAACACGGCGCGCCTGGGTGGGCTGGCGCACCCCAGTGGGTTGTTGATGTCTACTACACAACCTTCGTCTTGTAGACGTTGTTGGGCCTGCAAGTGCACAGGTTTGTAGGACAGTAGCAAATTTCCCTCAAGTGGATGACCTAAGGTTTATCAATCCGTAGGAGGCGTAGGATGAAGATGGTCTCTCTCAAACAACCCTGCAACCAAATAACAAAAAGTCTCTTGTGTCCCCAACACACCCAATACAATGGTAAATTGTATAGGTGCACTAGTTCGGCGAAGAGATGGTGATACAAGTGCAAAATAGATAGTAGATAAAGGTATTTGTAATCTGAAATAATAAAAACAGCAAGGTAGCGAGCGATAAAAGTAAGCGTAAACGGTATTGCAATGATAGGAAACAAGGCCTAGGGTTCATACTTTCACTAGTGCAAGTTCTCTCAACAATAATAACATAGATAGAACATATGACAAGCCCTAAACATGCAACAAAGAGTCACTCCAAAGACACTAATAGCGGAGAAAAAACGTAGAGATTATGGTAGGGTACGAAACCACCTCAAAGTTATCCTTTCTGTTCTATCTATTCAAGAGTTCGTAGTAAAATAACATAAAGCTATTCTTTCGGCTCAATCCATCATAGAGTTCATACTAGAATAACACCTTAAGACACAAATCAACCAAAACTCTAATGTCACCTAGATACTCCATTGTCACCTCAAGTATCCATGGGCATGATTATACGATATGCATCACATAATCCCAGATTCGTCCAACCAACATAAAAGTACTTCAAAGAGTTCCCCAAAGTTTCTACTGGAGAGTCAAGAACGTGTGCCAACCCCTATGCATAGGTTCCCAATATCACGAAACCCGCAAGTTGATCACCAAAACATACATCAAGTGGCACATGATATCCCATTGTCACCACAGATAATGACGGCAAGACATACATCAAGTGTTCTCATAAAAGACTCAATCCGATAAGATAACTTCAAAGGGGAAACTCAATTCATCACAAGAGAGTAGAGGGGGAGAAACATCATAAGATCCAACTACAATAGCAAAGCTCGGGATATATCAAGATCGTGCCATCGAGGGAACACGAGAGAGAACACGAGAGAGAGAGAGAGAGAGAGATCAAACACATAGCTACTGGTATATACCCTCAACCTCGAGGGTGAACTACTCCCTCCTCGTCATGGATAGCACTGGGATGATGAAGATGGCCTCCGTTGATGGGATCCCCCTCCGGCAGGGTGCCGAAACAGGGTCCCGATTGGTTTTTGGTGGCTACAGAGGCTTGCGGTGACGGAACTCCCGATCTATCTTCTGTTCTGGAAGTTTTAGGGTACGAGAGTATATATGGGTGCAGGGGGTACGTCAGTGGACCTCCGGGGTGCTCACGAGGTAGGGGGCGCACCCAGGGGGCGCCCTCCACCCTCGTGGGCATCCCGGGACTCCCCTAGCATGCACTCCAAGCCCATCTGGTTGTTTTCCTTCCAAAATTAACTTCTCAAGTTGATTTCGTTCCGTTTTGACTCCGTCTGATATTCCTTTTCCTCGAAACACTAAAATAGGCATAAAACAGCAAATCTGGGCTGGGCCTCCGGTTAATAGGTTAGTCCCAAAAATAATATAAAAGTGGATAATAAAGCCCAGTATTGCCTAAAACAGTAGATAAAGTACCATGGAGCAATGAAAAATTATAGATATGTTGGAGACGTATCAAGCATCCCCAAGCTTAATTCCTGCTCGTCCTCGAGTAGGTAAATGATAAAATAGAATTTTTGATGCGGAGTGATACTTTGGCA
This sequence comes from Triticum aestivum, assembly GCF_018294505.1. NCBI lineage: Eukaryota > Viridiplantae > Streptophyta > Magnoliopsida > Poales > Poaceae > Triticum > Triticum aestivum. The sequence continues at coordinate 419,227,340 of NC_057798.1, forward strand.
TAATTTCAATGTAAATCTTCTTAATTTGATATGAATATTCAGATTCGAAAGATTCAAGACAAAATTTCATATTGACACAAAAATAAAATACTTCAAGCATACTAATCAAAGCAATCATGTCTTCTCAAAATATCATGGCTAAAGAAAGTTCATCCCTACAAAATCATATAGCTAGGCTATGCTTCATTTTCGTCACACAAAGATGTTCCCAACTTCTATACCCCCGATGACAAGCCAAGCAATTGTTTCATACTTAAATAATCTCAAAAACTTTCAACCTTCACGCAATACATGAGTGTGAGCCATGGATATATCACTATGGGTGGAATAGAATATGATGATGGGGATTGTGTGGAGAAGACAAAAAAGGAGAAAGTCTCACATTGACGAGGATAATCAACGGGCTATGGAGATGCCCATCAATTGATGTCAACATGAGGAGTAGGGATTGCCATGCAACGGATGCACTAGAGCTATGAATGCTCAATAAAAGAAAACTAGTGGGTGTGCATCCAACTCGCTTGCTCACGAAGACCTAGGGCATTTGAGGAAGCCCATCATAGGAATATACAAGCCAAGTTATATAATGAAAAATTCCCACTAGTATAAAAAGACCACTTATGAGACTCACTACATGAAGAACAAGGTGCTACTTTGAAGCACAATATATGAGACTCACTACATGAAGAACAAGGTGCTACTTTGAAGCACAATATATGAGACTCACTACATGAAGAACAAGGTGCTACTTTGAAGCACAAGTGTGGAAAAAGAGATAGTAGCATTGCCCTTTTTTATTTTTATTTTTTTATTTTTTTGGGCCTTTTTTTGGCCTTTCTCCTTTTTTTTATTTGGGCAATGCTCTAATAATGATGATCATATCACTTCTATTGATTACAACACAAGGATTACAACTCGAAACTTAGAACAAGATATGACTCTATATGAATGCCTCCGACGGTGTACCGGGATGGTGTAATGAATCAAGAGTGAAATGTATGGAAAATAATGCATCGTGGCTTTGCCACAAATACGATGTCAACTACAAGATCATGCAATGGCAATATGACAAAAGTAATATATGTCGTCATGATGATGATGGAAGTTGCATGGCAATATATCTCGGAATGGCTATGGAAATGCCATGATAGGTAGGTATGGTGGCTGTTTTGAGGAAGATATAATGAGGTTTATGTGTGATAGAGCATATCGTATCACAGGGTTTGGATGCACCGGCGAAGTTTGCGCCAACTCTCAAGGTGAGAAAGGGCAATGCATGGTACCGAAGAGGCTAGCAAAGGCGGAAAGGTGAGAGTGCATATAATCCATGGACTCAACATTAGTCAAAAGAACTCATATACTTCTTGCAAAAATTTAGAATTCATAAAAAATTCAAGTACTACGCGCATGCTCCTAGGGGGATAGATTGGTAGGAAAAGACCATCGCTCGTCCCCGACCGCCACTCATAAGGATGCACAAGCCAGGTACACTTCATGTTTCAAATTTGTTACACAACTTTAACCATACGTGCATGCTACGGGACTTGCAAACTTCAACACAAGTATTTCTCAAATTAATAATCACCCAACTAGCACGACTTTGATATTATCACCTCCATATCTCAAAACAATTATCAAGCATCAAACTTATCTTAGTATTCAACACACTCATAAGAAAGTTTCACATATCTTGAATACCAAGCATATTAATATTAAGCAACTTACCATGCTATTAATGACTCTCAAAATAATCTAAGTGAAGCATGAGAGTTCATAAATTTCTCCAAAATAAAACTACCACCATGCTCTAAAAGGTATAAGTGAAGAACTAGAGCAAACAACAAACTACTCCGAAAGATATAAGTGAAGATCAATGAGTAGTCGAATAATTATGCAACTATGTGAAGACTCTGCCATTTAATAATTTCATATCTTGATACTTTATTCAAACAGCAAGCAAAGCTAAAGAAAACTACATTGCAAGGATAGCACAACTCATGTGAAGAAGTAAAAACTTAGGCTCAACCGATACTAACCGATAGTTGTTGAAGAAGAAAGGTGGGATGCCTACCGGGGCATCCCCAAGCTTAGATGCTTGAGACTTCTTGAAATATTATCTCGGGGTGCCTTGGGAATCCCCAAGCTTGAGCTTTTGTGTCTCCTTAATTCCTCTCATATCATGGTTTCTCTTTTTATCAAAAGCTTCATTCACAACAAACTCAACAAGAACTCATGAGATAGGTTAGTATAAACCAATGCAAAACCTTATCATTTTCTACTGTAACAAATCACCAAAATTATTATTCAACATTTCATACTAAATTCCTCTGCATATTTAATACTCCTATCCTCAAATAGAATCATTAAACAAGCAAACATATGCAAACAATGCAACCATAACAGCAATCTGCCAAAACAGTACAGTCTGTAAAGAATGCAAGAGTATCAATACTTCCCTGACTCCAAAAATTATAAACTAAAATTCCCACTGTAATCAATTTATCAGAGCTCAATATGCAAAAAGATTCAACATTAGACCATGCTCTGACTTTTCTAGGGAATTTGTTCAACAGTGGTAAACTTTCTGTTTTCAAACAGCAACATGCAAACTAGCAAAATAAGCATGGCAAAGGCTATCCTTGACTTCTTTATTGAAACTAAAGATGCAAAACACTATTATAACTAACAGAAAGCAAAAACTAACAAAAGAAATTGACTCTCCAAGCAAAACACATATCATGTGGTGAATAAAAATATAGCTCCAAGTGAAGTTACCGATGAACGAAGACGAAAGAGGGGATGCCATCCGGGGCATCCCCAAGCTTAGGTTCTTGGTTGTCCTTGAATATTACCTTGGGGTTCCATGGGCATCCCCAAGCTTAGGCTCTTGCCTCTTCTTATTCCATAGTCCATCGAATCCTTACCCAAAACTTGAAAACTCCCCAACACAAAACTCAACAGAAAACTCGTAAGCTCCGTTAGTATAAGAAAATAAAACCACCACTTAGGCACTATAATGAACTCATTCTAAATTCATATTGGTTTAATATCTACTGTACTTCCACTTATCTATGGTTCATACCCTCCGATACCACTCACAGATTCATCAAAATAAGCAAACAACACATAGAAAACAGAATCTGTCAAAAACAGAACAGTCTGTAGTAATCTGTATCAAACGTATACTTCTGGAACTCCAAAAATCCTACCAAATTAGGAAGTCCTAAGAAATTCGTGTACCAATCCATAGCAAAAAGAATCATATCAGAAGCACGTTTCGGTGAATTAACAAAACTAATTTACTGGGTGCAAAAGTTTCTGATTTTCACCAGGATCAACACAACTATCACCGTAAGCTATCCTAAAGGTCTTACTTGGCACTTTATTGAAACAAAAGCTATAAAGCATGATTACTACAGTAGCATAATCATGTTAACACACAAAAACAGTAAGGATAAATATTGGATTGTCTCCCAACAAGCGCTTTTCTTTAATGCCTTTTCAAGCTAGGCATGATGGTGACAATGATGCTCACATAAAAGATAAGAATTGAAACATAACAGGAGCATCATGAAGCATATGACTAGAACTTTTAAGTCTAACCCACTTCCTATGCATAGGGATTTTGTGAGCAAACAACTTATGGGAACAAGAATCAACTTGCATAGGAAGGTAACACAAGCATAGCTTCAAGAATTTAAGCACATAGAGAGGAAACTTGATATTATTGCAATTCCTACAAGCATATGTTCCTCCCTCATAATAATTTTCAGTAGTATCATGAATGAATTCAACAATATAACCAGCACCTAAAGCATTCTTTTCATCATCTACAAGCATAGAAAAGTTTCTACACTCCACATAAGCAAACTTCTTCTTTATAGCATACGTATCATCACAATAATCATCATAGATAGGAGGCATGCTTTCATCATAGTAAATTTGCTCATCAAAGCTTTGGGGACAAAAAATATCATCTTCATCAAACATAGCTTCCCCAAGCTTGTGGCTTTGCATATCATTAGCATCATGGATATTCAAGGAATTCATACTAACAACACTACAATCATGCTCATCATTCAAAGATTTAGTGCCAAATATTCTATAGATTTCTTCTTCTAGCACTTGAGCACAATTTTCCTTCCCATCATACTCACAAAAGATATTAAAAAGGTGAAGCGTATGAGCCAAACTCAACTCCATTTTTTGCAATTTTCTTTTATAGACTAACTAGTACTAAAACAAGAAACAGAAAGATTCGATTGCAAGATCTAAAGATATACCTTCACTTACCTAGCCTCCCCGGCAACGGCGCCAGAAAAGAGCTTGATGTCTAGTACACAACCTTCTTCTTGTAGATGTTGTTGGGCCTGCAAGTGCACAGGTTTGTAGGACAGTAGCAAATTTCCCTCAAGTGGATGACCTAAGGTTTATCAATCCGTAGGAGGCGTAGGATGAAGATGGTCTCTCTCAAACAACCCTGCAACCAAATAACAAAAAGTCTCTTGTGTCCCCAACACACCCAATACAATGGTAAATTGTATAGGTGCACTAGTTCGGCGAAGAGATGGTGATACAAGTGCAAAATATATAGTAGATAAAGGTATTTGTAATCTGAAATAATAAAAACAGCAAGGTAGCGAGCGATAAAAGTAAGCGTAAACAGTATTGCAATGATAGGAAACAAGGCCTAGGGTTCATACTTTCACTAGTGCAAGTTCTCTCAACAATAATAACATAGATAGAACATATGACAAGCCCTCAACATGCAATAAAGAGTCACTTCAAAGACACTAATAGTGGAGAACAAACGTAGAGATTATGGTAGGGTACGAAACCACCTCAAAGTTATCCTTTCTGTTCTATCTATTCAAGAGTTCGTAGTAAAATAACATAAAGCTATTCTTTCTGCTCAATCCATCATAGAGTTCATACTAGAATAACACCTTAAGACACAAATCAACCAAAACCCTAATGTCACCTAGATACTCCATTGTCACCTCAAGTATCCGTGGGCATGATTATACGATATGCATCACACAATCTCAGATTCATCCAACCAACATAAAAGTACTTCAAAGAGTGCCCCAAAGTTTCTATCGGAGAGTCAAGAACGTGTGCCAACCCCTATGCATAGGTTCCCAATGTCACGAAACCCGCAAGTTGATCACCAAAACATACATCAAGTGGCACATGATATCCCATTGTCACCACAGATAATCACGACAAGACATACATCAAGTGTTCTCATAAAAGACTCAATCCGATAAGATAACTTCAAAGGGGAAACTCAATTCATCACAAGAGAGTAGAGGGGGAGAAACATCATAAAATCCAACTACAATAGCAAAGCTCGGGATACATCAAGATCGTGCCATCGAGGGAACACGAGAGAGAACACGAGAGAGAGACATCAAACACATAGCTACTGGTACATACCCTCAGCCCCGAGGGTGAACTACTCCCTCCTCGTCATGGATAGCGCCGGGATGATGAAGATGGCCTCCGGTGATGGGATCCCCCTCCGGCAGGGTGCCGGAACAGGGTCCCGATTGGTTTTTGGTGGCTACAGAGGCTCGCGGCGGCGGAACTCCCGATCTATCTTCTGTTATGGAAGTTTTAGGGTACGAGAGTATATATGGGTGCAGGGGGTACGTCGGTGGACCTCCGGGGCGCTCACGAGGTAGGGGGGCGTGCCCAGGGGGGCGCCCTCCACCCTCGTGGGCAGCCCGGGACTCCCCTGGCATGCACTCCAAGCCCATCTGGTTGGTTTCCTTCCAAAATTAACTTCTCCAGTTGATTTCGTTCCGTTTTGACTCCGTCTGATATTCCTTTTCCTTGAAACACTGAAATAGGCATAAAACAACAAATCTGGGCTGGGCCTCCGGTTAATAGGTTAGTCCCAAAAATAATATAAAAGTGGATAATAAAGCCAATATTGCCTAAAACAGTAGATAAAGTAGCATGGAGCAATCAAAAATTATAGATACGTTGGAGACGTATCAGTTGTGCCTACCCAGGTGCCTCCCTCAGGTATCTCCTGGCTCCAGAAATTTTCTTATTTGATATAAAAAAATCCTCGCAAAGTTTTGTTCCATTCTGAGAACTTTTATTTCTGCACAAAAACAACACCATGGTAGTTCTGCTGAAAACAGCGTCAGTCTGGGGTTAGTTTCATTCAAATCATGGAAATTAGAGTCCAAAACAAGAGGAAAAGTGTTAGGAAAAGTAGATACGTTGGAGACATATCAACTCCCCCAAGCTTAAACCTTTGCTTGTCCTTAAGCTATTCAGTTTAAACTGAAAGTGAAAAAGAAAAACTTTTACGAACTCTTTTGCTCTTGTTTCATAAATAAGCTTAAACAGTACCCCGGTTTTTTGCAAGGATTATAACTAACCATGTCGACAATAACTTTTAAAAATTATATTAACTCATATCAATGACATAATCAACTAGAGAGCAATAATACAATATCTCAAATAGCAACACATTGTCAAAACAATCATGATACAATATGACAATAGTGATATCTCGCTACCCCTTTCCGAGACCGCAAAACATAAATGCAGAGCACCCCTAAAGTTCAAGCATTGACTAAACATTGTAATTCATGGTAGAAAAGATCCAGTCATGATGCACCCAACATTAGCTATACACAATGCATCAGCATGACAACAGTGCTCTCAGGTTCTCGCGCTTATTTGAGAAGGTGATGACACAAAATAAAAGTAAATAGATAGTCCCTTCATAGATGGAAGCAGTGATTTGCAGAGGTGCCAGAGCTCAAGTTTTTAAAACAGAGTTAAATGGTGTTTTGAGACATGCACCCCTCTCATTCACTTCACGACTATCAGTTATCAATATCTTCCATGCTAAGCACGCTAGTAGCGGTTCCCAAGCAGAAATATAAAGGTTATGACTCCATTGGGAGTTTTTGTTTGATTATTTGTGAACTCTTTTGTTTTTGCAGTTTGGGACTGGGCATCCCTATTACCGCCCCTTTTCTCGTGCAATGGCGAGTGAATAGACACTCGACTTGAGAATAACCCGCTTAACATGGCAGATACCGACTACCTCCTATCGTTCCATGAATGATCCAGGCACACGAAAAGGGTATTTATTTGAAGTTTTTAGAGGTGGCACATGCAAATTTACTTAGGGCAGCAGGGTAATACCGCATATAGGTAGGTATGGTGGACTCATCTGGAATAACTTGGGTTTCAGGTTTTTGATGTACAAACAGAGTTCCCACTTAGTACAGGCGAAGGCTAGCAAATAGGTTGAGAAGCGGCCAGCTAGAGAGCAACAACGGTCTTGAACATGCATTATGCATAAGTAACATTGGATACTAGCATGAGTAGGATATGAACACCATGAACATAAATATCATAGAGGCTATGTTGGTTTTGATTCAACTACATGCATGAACATGTGCCAAGTCAAGCCACTCGAACATTCAGAGGAGGATACCATATCATCATACTACATCACAATCATTTTAACGCAATGTTGATATCCAAGATAAGTCATTATTCACTCCTAGCTACTTATGCATGGCATGAGAAACTATAATCTCTAATTATCATTGCAAACATGTTCGATCATAATAGGCTGAAGCATGGATACTAGGTTAAACATATTTACAAAAACAGAACAAGTCGAGTTCATACCCGTTTCTCTCTGCCACGGCCAGTTCATCTAATATCGTCATTATTGCCTTTCACTTGCACGACCGAACGATTTGAAATAATAATAGTGCAAGAGTGTCGTGGACTAAGCTGGAATCTGCAAACATTTTATTCAAGAGGAGAAGACAAGGTAATATGGGCCTCTGTTAGATCAACAATGCAAATAGGAGCCACTCAACATTTTCATCGTGGTCTTCTCCTCGGTATGACTTGATAAAAGAAAAAGAAATTCAGAGGAACACACTGAAATATTTTTGGAGTTTTTGGTTTTTTGAAAGCAAGCAAATGAAAAAGAGAAAAGCAAAAACGAGAAAAACTATTTACACAGAAAAGCTCCCAACAAGTAAAACAAGAACAAGGAAATCTTTTTGGGTTTTCTTTTTAGTGCTACAACAATTTAAACTAGGAAGAAAAATAAAAAAGAAGCAAGAAACATATTTTTGGATTTTCTCAAAGTTTTTTCAAACACACAAGAAGAAAGCAAGAAAACTAATTTAAGCATGGATGATACAATGAGAAAGTGTGGACACTGACAACTGGAATGAAATGTGTGAACATGAATGTAATGTTGGTGGGAATACGTACTCCCCTTAGCTTAGACTTTTGGCCTAACTTGGTAATCACCAGTCATAGAAGCCATGAGGTCCAATGTTGAAGTGCTGGGGAGTAGGGACCATAGGGTCCCACTGCCGAGGCTCCGCCTGTGCTGCCGTCAGGTTGTTCCGGTAAGCGACAATGTCCTCAGGCATAACTCTGTATCCATTCCTAGTGACATAATCAAACAAAGCAGGTGCAGGCAAGAGGATAACATCACGAGTGATCTCACTAAAAACTAAATTGTAAGGCAAGTCAATATCAGGGTAATCACCAGCAAGAAACTGGTGGTCCTTCATAGCTGCTCTATCTAGGTAAACCTTGGGCAAGGGGTGATCATGCTGGCATATCTGCACATTGAAGTGAGTTGCCAAGCGAGTAGCATAAATGCCCCCATGTATTTTACCCTTGAATCTGTTAAGGTGAAGGCGATGTGCCACATTAGCTCCAAAGCTAAAAGTGTTGTCGCCATAAAGTGCGTGACCCAAAACAGCAAAATTCGGGGCGCTAAGTGAACCCACCTTCTCTCTCGCTAGCAAGCAATTTGCGATAAATAAAGCAAAATAATGCACAAAAGGAAACTGCAAGCTAGTGGCAGTGGTGGTCGATACTCGTCTCTCATCCCCCAGGTGTTAGAGTACAGTAAAAACCATCAAACTCTGAGGGCCTAGGCTCTACCAAACCCCCATCAGAAGGAAGCATGCATATGTCACAAAATTCAGTAAGTGGGATCTGGCGGTGTTTAACATAAAAGTTAAATGACACCTCAGGGGGATTGTTCCTAGGATGAAAATGAAAGTTTTGCACAAAGGAATTTGTGAGGAGATGATACTGCTTGCATTCAGCTGCGTTGAAGTCGGTGAGGCCGACATTAGCAGCATATTGGTTGAACTCTTGGAGGATTCGGCCTCTCCCATGAACTCATTGTCCGGCCACTCACACGGCCGTAACTCCGCCAACCTCGGGGTATGAAGATCATTGTTAGATGATTGCCCAATAACCCCGTTGGAATTCTTCTTGGAAGCAAACTTCCTAAAGATATTCATCTTTTTCCTATGAACAAAATTCTGAAATTTTTAGTCCACAATTTTTTTCTCAACAAAACTTCACACAAGTGATAGCAACTACTCACAAGGATGTATAGAGGCCATAGGAAACATTCAAACTACTTAGAAATCTAAGAATTCAGCATGCAAGCTCATCTACAGTAGCACCAAGAGTAGCTAATTATTCTAAATATAAACCACTACAACAAAAACTAATTGGACACTTGGAGGAGTCACATACCAAGCAAAAAATCCCCGAAGCAGTTTCGAAAATGGAGCTTCGAGCAAAGAGATTGAAATCCGCGGTTTTGGAGGAAAGAACACGAGAGAGAGAGAGAGAGACTGATAGTAGTTTTTTCTATGGTAATGGAGTGGTGTGGGAGGAAGAAGTAAGTGAGGGGCCCACCAGGTGGGCAGCACCCACTAGGGCGCGCCTGGGGGTCCTGGCACGCCCAGGTGGATTTTGCCCACCTGGTGCCCCTCCCTCTGATATTATTTGCACTAGAAATTCAGAAATAATCAGAAAAAAATCGTATCCGATTTTCAGAGCATTCTGAGAACTTTCATTTTTGGGTCATTTTTTATTGCACGGAAAAAGTAGAAAATAGACAAAGCATGTCATTTTATTTTTTTAACTAATAAAAACAAAAAACAAAAGGTAGGGACGTAAGGTAGTGCTTACTACATTCATCAACTTCATACCTCTCAAAACTGATCCATTAATAAGGTTGATCAAGTCTTATTAGCAACCACTTCCGATTAGCATGAAACCGAAAAACTTTCATAAATCACTAAGTTACCTCAATGGGGATATGAATGTCCCCTACAATAAGCATTTCATATTTCTTTTTGATAGTAGGTAGAGGTAGTTGAAAGCTTCCAATAGTGATGGTCGGAGATTTTTCAATAGCATTAATACCATTCACTTGGAATTGTTTCTTCGAAAAGTACACCGTATGCTCATTACCATTGATATGAAAGATGACCTTGCTTTTATTGCAATCAATAACATCCCCTGCAGTATTCAAGAAGGGTCTACCAAGGATAATCAACATGTTTTCATCCTCGGGCATCTCAAGTATAACAAAGTCAGTCAAAACAATAACTTTAGCAACAATAACAGGCACATCCTCACAAATACCGATAGGTATGGCAGTTGATTTATCAGCCATTTGCAAAGATATTTCAGTAGGTGTGAGTTTATTCAAATCAAGTCTTTTATATAAATATAAAGGCATAACACTAACACCAGCTCCCAAATCACATAAGGCAGTTTTCACATAATTTCTTTTAATGGAGCAAGGTATAGTTGGTATTCCTGGATCTCCAGGTTTTTTAGGTACTCCATCTTTGAAAGTGTAATTAGCAAGCATAGTAGAGATTTCAGCTTCTGGTATTTTTCTCTTATTGATGATGATGTCTTCCATCTACTTTGCATAAGGTGACATTTTCAAGATATCAGTCAGCTAGTGCGCAGAAAGACCGGCCTGATCATTTCAGCAAAGCGTTCAAATTCTTCATCATCTTTCTTTTTAGTTGACTTAGGTGGAAAGGGCATAGGATTTTGAGCCCATGGTTCTCCTTCCTTTCCATGCTTTCTAGCAACAAAGTCTCTTTTGTCATATCTTTTATTCTTAGGTTGCGGGTTATCAAGATCAACAGCTGGTTCTATCTCAACATCATTATCTGGTTCTTTATCATTAGGTTGAGTGTTTTCATGAACCTCATCATTATCTTTTTCATTATCAGAAGGTGAGTGTTCATTACCAGATTGAGTTTCAGCATCAGAGATAGAAACTTCATTATCATTATCAGGAGGTTTTTCTATTTCAGGTTCACTAGAGGCAGGCAAAGTCTTATCATTTTTCTTCTTCTTTTTACTTTTAGAAGGACTAGGTGTAGTGGTGTTGTTCCTTTGAGAATCTTGTTCAATTCTCTTTGGGTGTCCCTCAGGATAAAGTGGTTCCTGAGTCATTTTACCTCCTCTAGTTGCTACTCTAACAGCAAAGTCACTTATATTATTGTTCATTTCATCAAGTAACTCTCTTTGAGATTTAGCAACTTGTTCTAATTGAGTTTGAACCATAGAGGCATGTTTTCCTACACCTCTAACATCATTTGAGATTCTAAGTAACAATTCACTTAAGCAAGCAATCATATTGGAGTTGTATTTCAATTGTTTCATAACATTTGCATTGAAGTGATCTTGCTTTCTAATGTAATTATCAAACTCATAAAGGCATTGACTAGGATGTTTATTATGAGGATCATCACTATCATTGAATTTCATTAAAGATTTTACCTCTACCACCTTGGGTGGTGGTGGTGCTTCAAGCCCATGTATTTCTTCGATAGGTGGTAAATTTTTAACATCCTCGGCCTTAATACCTTTTTCCTTCATAGATTTCTTTGCCTCTTGCATATCTTCAGGACTGAGATATAAGATACCCCTCTTCTTCGGAGTGGGTTTAATAGGTGTTTCAGGAGGAGTCCAATCATCATAATTTTTCAATATGTTATTCAATAATTCCTCAGCTTGCCCAATAGTTCGTTCCCTGAAAACACAACCAGCACAACTATCTAGGAAGTCCCTAGAAGCATCGGTTAGTCCATTATAGAAGATATCAAGTATTTCATTTTTCTTAAGAGGATGATCAGGCAAAGCATTAAGCAATTGGAGAAGCCTCCCCCAAGCTTGTGGGAGACTCTCTTCTTCAATTTGCACAAAGTTAAATATTTCCTGCAAGGCAGCTTGTTTCTTATGAGCAGGGAAATATTTTTCAGAGAAGTAATAGATCATATCCTGGGGACTACGCACACAACCAGGAGCAAGAGTATTGTACCAAGCTTTAGCATCACCCTTTAATGAGAACGGAAATAACTTGAGAATATAGTAATAGCGAATCTTCTCATCATGAGCAAAAAGGGTAGCTATATCATTCAACTTAGTAAGATGTGCCACAACAGTTTCAGTTTCATAACCATGGAAAGGATCAGATTCAACCAAAGTGATTAACTCTGGGTCGACAGAGAATTCATAATCCTTATCAGCAATAACAATAGGTGAAGTAGCAAACTCAGGATCACATTTCATTTTAGCATTCAGAGATCTTTCTTTATACTTGCATAATAATTTCTCTAGATCATCTCTATCCTTACAAGCAAGAATATCTCTAGTTGCCTCCTCACTCATAGTATAACCTTCCGGTACCTTTGGCAATTCATATCTAGGAGGACTAGTTCTAGTAGGTGTTTCAAGATTTTCAGTTTCAAGTTCATCATCAGATTCAACAATATCATGTTGTCTTACTCTAGCAATTTGTTCATCAAGAAATTCACCTAGTGGCACATCATCATCAAGCAAGGTACTAGCATCATCATGAGTAGCATTCATAGCAGAAGTAGCATCATCAATAACTTGCGACATATCAGAATTAATAGCATGTTGTGGTGTTGCAAGTTTACTTATAACAGAAGGTGAATCTAAAGCAGAACTGGATGGCAGTTCCTTACCTCCCCTCGTCTTTGAGGGAAAATCTTAGTCTTAGCATCCTTCAGATTCTTCATAGTGATAATATGATAATAATCCCAAGTGACTCAACAAATATAGCTATGCTCCCCGGCAACGGCGCCAGAAAAAGGTCTTGATAACCCACAAGTATAGGGGATCGCAACAGTTTTCGAGGGTAGAGTATTCAACCCAAATTTATAGATTCGACACAAGGGGAGCCAAAGAATATTTGAAGGTATTAGCAGCTGAGTTGTCAATTCAACCACACCTGGAGATTAATTATCTGCAGCAAAGTGATTAGTAGCACAGTAGTATGATAGTTTTGATGATAGCAGCAGTAGTAACGGTAACAGTAACAGTGATAGCAGTGATATTGTAGCAGTAACGATAGCAGTAGCAACAGTAGTAACTTAGCAAGAACAATATAAGATAAATTCGTAGGCATTGGATCGGTGACTCGTTGGATGATATTCATCATGAGACAGTTATAACCTAGGGCGATACGACACTAGCTCCAGTTCATAAATATAATGTAGGCATGTATTCCGTAAATAGTCATACGTGCTTATGGAAAGAACTTGCATGACATCTTTTGTCCTACCCCCCATGGCAGCGCGGTCCTATTGGAAACTAAGGGATATTAAGGCCTCCTTTTAATAGAGAACCGGAACAAAGCATTAACACACGGTGAATACATGAACTCCTCAAACTACGGTCATCACCGGGAGTGGTCCCGACTATTGTCACTCCGGGGTTGCCGGATCATAACACGTAGTAGGTGACTATAACTTGCAAGATCGGATCTAGAACATGGATATAATGGTGATAACATAAACGGTTCAGATCTAAAATCATGGCATCCGGGCCCAAAGTGACAAGCATTAAACATGGCAAAGTAATAGCAACATCAATCTCAGAACATAGTAGATACTAGGGATCAGGCCCTAACAAAACTAACTCGATTACATGATGAATCTCATACAACTCCTCACCAACCAGCGAGCCTACGAAGGAATTACTCACTCCCGGTGGGGAGCATCATGGATTTGGCGATGGATATGTGTTGGTGATGACGAAGATCGAAGATCCCCCTCTCCGGAGCCCCAAACGGACTCCAGATCTGGCCTCCCGATGAAGAACAGGAGACGATGACGGCTCCGTCTCGTGAAACACGATAATTCTTTCTCCTTGATTTTTTTGGGAAATATGGGATTTTATGGCGTCGGTTTGAGGGTCAGCGGGGCCACCAAGTGGGCAGCACCCACCAGGGCGTGCTTGGGGGGCTGGCGTGCCCTGGTGGGTTGTGCCCACCCAGGTGCCCCCCTCAGGTACCTCCTGGCTCCAGAAACTCTCTTATTTGATATAAAAAATCCTCGCAAAGTTTCGTTCCATTGCGAGAACTTCTATTTCTGCACAAAAACAACACCATGGTAGTTCTGCTGAAAATCGCGTTAGTCCGGGGTTAGTTTCATTCAAATCATGCAAATTAGAGTCTAAAACAAGCGGAAAAGCATTAGGAAAAGTAGATACGTTGGAGACGTATCAACGAGGAAGACGAGAACGAAGAAGAGGAGGAGGAGGAGAAGGAGGTGGAGAGTGACTCCCCCCTCAAAACGAGGAGGGGAAAGAGGACAACCTCTGAGAATCTGTAGGGAGCGACACCGAAGAAGGGGAGGGTGGTCCTCTCGGATAGTTCGGACTCAGAGTCCGAACACAATCCGAAGAGGATCCAAAGAGAGAAGCCCCTGGCCAAAACTTAAGTATCGCAAACTTACTCATTCAATTATCACTTAATCTGCCTCTATTGTATCAAATCTTTTCTCTGCTTTTCAGCCCTGCGCGCGAGATACCGATTCCCTCCTCTTCGGAGGGGAACTCTTTAGCACCTGGAGAGGCAGAGAGTAACGGACCCTCGCGCGCCTTCTCCCCCTGCCATGGAGGACACTGAGGTGGCGTCCCAAAGGGCATCTCCGAGCCTCGGAGGAGCGGACGGGGCCGTCCATAAGGCACCCGAGGATAACACATCGGATGCTGTAGAGCGGGGTATGGCGACCACCATGACCACCGAGGGTGGGTTCGGACCAACACCCCCCTTAGAAAGAGGGGGGAGGAGCAGCAGCTCCATCGGTGGCTTCTGTTAATCCGGAGGCCGCTGAGACTTTGCAGGAAGCACTGCAACGTGCATCCACCATGGAGGAACACCGCACCCTGATGGGTGTAGTTATGTAAAAGGTTCGGTCCGCGAAGAGCGGACTACCAAAGCCTTCAACAGCCTACGATGGGCTTTGAGGTATGCGATGTAATACTCTTTACAATTTTTCATATATACATATATAAGGCTGAACCCATGTATAGACAGTAGCCCCGGAGATTTTGTCCGGATTGGAAAAATCCAGATAGAGGATCAAAAACAAATTGACAGCGTATTGTACTGTGTTGTTGGACATGCTTGTATGCTGGCGGCTACTGCCCAGGCTGCAGAGGTTGATGAGCTCAATCGGAAGCTTTGGCTATCTGATGAGGAACTCAACCGCATCAACAAGCGGTTTAACGAAACTCAAGGTATGCGGCACTATCACATACCCAAAAGTGATATGTGTGTTAATCTTTGATACTAACTAAATGTTATAAATGTACTCGCAGTTGGCGCAGCCAAGGTTGAGTCCCTTAAGAGCACCCTTGGCCAAGCCAAGAAGGAGGCGGAGGTGAGCAAGGCGGCCGCGGACAAAGCGGCCAAGGAGTTAGAGGTGGAGCAAACCACCCATCGAAGACATGAGGCGCGGGTGGGGGAGGCTGAATAGGAGCTCAAGGATGCCATCGCTAAGTGCGAGTCCTTGGAGCAAAAGAGTTCGGAATAGGCCTCCGAGCTCACCAAAGCGCTGGAAAGCGCAAAATAAGCCCGAGTTGAAGCCCAGGGCGCTCGCCAGGAGATCTAAGAGGCAAGGCAGATAGCGTCTGGTAAGGACTTTCTCATGCAGAGTAAATTTACAAGGAATAGATATATTTTGCTGACCCAGGTTTGTTGTTCTCCAGGCACATTTATGGATCTGCCGACGAGCATTGCTGATGCCTCCGAGTTCTTCCGTGCCAAAGAGGGGAGCTCCACGGAGAAGCTATTCAGGTCGCAATACCTTGCGCCAGAGTATCCGGCGCCCCTCATTTATCAGCTGAAGCAGTTGATGGAGCTGCACACACTACAAAAAAAAGACACATCCGTGACACTTTGGGTTGAACGAATTTTTTTCCTGTCATGCTTATGACACTTCTATGACGATAATTGTGACAAAACCCGGTATCATCATATATGTGGTGGGCTCCTACTTCTATGACAAAAAATCATGATAGAAAATGGGCTTTTCGTCCTGGGCGGGCCGGAGTCGCAACTGCATGACATTATTTGGGCCGTCCATGACAGAAAAATCCGTGGTAGAAGCGAGGGCGAGGAAAATATCAGAGAGTTCCCGGTTACGGTGGGTGGTCAGGGGCCGAGCGATGCGCGCTTCTCTCGTACACGTATGCGCGTGGGTGCGAGGCATTGGGCTCTAACTGAACCAGAGCGAGGCATTCGCCTAACTGAACCCGAGCAATTGCACTGCATCCTACATGTTATTGAACCTGAGTGATCGATTGATGGCTGTTAACTGAACCCGATCGAGCGATTCCTTCGCTACTGCTGCTAACTGAAGCCGATCGATGCTACCTCTGGATGAACAGTGAGCGTTGTTGGGGGAGTTTGGATGAACAGTTCCTGGTGGGGGGTTGGATGAACATGACCCCGTGGTGTTGCCGCTGGATGAACAGGACCCCGGTCGATCGAGCCGGTTGGGCGTGGATGAACAGGACCCCGTGGAGGGCTGGATGAACAGGACCTCGTGGAGGGAAGGTTTAACAGTAGCTGGTGGAGGGATGGTTGACCAGCAGCCGGTGGACGGCTGGATGAACAGTAGCCTCATGGAGGGGGTGGTTGAACAAGACCCCGTGGAGAGGGCTGGTTGAACAATAGCCGGTGGAGGAGCGGTGGAGGCTAGATGAACGGGGCCGCGTGGATGAAAAGCCGTAGGTGGAGGCTGGAGGAGGTCGACGGTGGATGAACAATAGCCCGTGGAGGCTGGAGGAGGTCGACGGTGGAGACGAATAGTATCCCATGGAGTCCTGTTTTGCAGTACGCCACACCCCTCCCGATGAACAGGACCCCGTTTCAACCGTAGCGCTCCAACACAAGTCCGTTTCCTCAGTTTTGCGGTATGCCACACCCCTCGTGATCAACAGGACTCCGTTTCGACCGTATGAGGTCAAATAGAAGTCTGTTTCCTCTGTTTTGCGGTACACCAGACCCCTAACGATGAACAGGATCCCATTTCGACCATGGCTGGTCGAACACAAGGCTATTTCCTCCGACCAACGATAAGCCAGGCCTCATTTCCATCGGCTGTTCCGTCCAAGCCGGTTGGCTCCTGATGAATAGCACGCGTTCCGTTGCCTCCCGATGAACACGACGCATTCCGTTGCCTCCCCATGACCATGACGACGACACTGTTTCTCCGTTCCGACCCAGCCATGTACACGAGCCTTGGCCATATGTATGCGCTAGTAGGTGTTTGAGACCCCGCCCATATGTACGTACGTGGCCATATTTTCTTTCTTGCACCCTAGCCGCTGTACGTACGTGTACATGCTACATGCGCCCCACTACTATGACACGTGCACACCTCTACATCGACTAGTATGTATGTACTTGTTCGCGACCAGAATGACAACGCTACATACGCTTCAACCTGGTGGGTCCCAACTGTCAGGCACTTCCTTGCGTGCGAAGATGTAGCTGGTGGGTCCCAGCAGTAAGGGGGGCGAATCATTCTTTTTGCCCGTAATATGGACGCACTTCCTTGTGTGCGAAGATGTAGCTGGTGGGTCCCAGCAGTCAGGGGGAAACATTTTTTTCGTGAAATATGGTAGCCCATCCGATGGGTCCCTGCTGTCAGGTGGAGGAATCATTATTTTTCCGTGTAATAAGGAGGCACTTCCTTGCTGTGGCCGTGGACCCAGCTGTCAGCCTCTCCACATACAGTACTCTTCCGATGGAAGTCGTTCCTTTCCCATGTTGACCACGCCGCGCCGAGAGCACCAGGGCGGTGGACGACGGCGAGGCCTAGGAAGGGGACGACTCAGAGCCGGGGAATACGTGGTAGTGGATGCCCACGTGGAGAGGAGTATGAGGGTTCACTGGTTCGGCTTCGGTGTGAGGCTGCCGTCGCCGAAGAATAACAGGGGGTGTGGGTGAGTGGAGGGATGGCCTAGCCAGCGGTGGGAGTAGTAGGGGGCAGTGAGACCTCTGCGGCAGCACAGCCGGCCACGAGAGGCAGGAGCAGGCGGCACAACCAGCGCTGCTTTGGGCAGCTAGACCAAGAAGACCAGAGGTTGAAGAAGCACTACGACCGTTGGATGGACATCGTACGGTTACTGGAGCTAGAATCGTTCATATTGACTAAGTTGACAAAGCCCTCCGTCCCCGTCAACTTAGTAGGCCCACAAGTCAGCCTCCCACTATGCTGGGTCCCATCTAGCAGGGGGTATTCATTTTTTTGTACATAATAAGGAGGCACTTCCTTGCGTGCGAAGATATAGCAGGTGGATCCAACCTATCAGCGGGGGGAACATTTTTTTCGCGAAATATAGAGGCCCTTCTGGTGGGTCCCAGATGTCAGGTGGAGGAATCATTATTTTGCACGTAATAAGGAGGCATTTCCTTGTGTGCGGCCGTGGACCCTGCTATCAGCCTCTCCACGTACAGTCCACATCCGATGGAAGTTGTTCCTTGACCACGTTGACCATGCCGCGCCGGGAGCACTAGGGTGGTGGACAACGACGAGGCCTAGGAAGGGGATGACGCGGAGCCAGGGAAGATGCGACAGTGGATGCCCACGCAGAGAGGAGTACGAGGGTTCACTGGTTCGGCTTCGGTGTGAGGCTTCCGTCGCCGTAGAATAACATGGGCTGTGGGTGAGTGGAGGGACGGCCTGGCCAGCGGTGGGAGTAGTAGGGGGCGATGAGGCCTCCGCGGCAACACAGCCGGCCACAGGAGGCAGAGCAGGTGGCACGACCGGTGCTGCTTTGGGCGGCTGGAGGAAGAAGACCAGAGGTTGAAGAAGCACGACGGTAGTTGGATGGACATCGTACGGTCACTGCAGCTAGAATCGTTTATATTGACTAAGTTGACAAAGCCCTTGGTACGCGTCAACTTAGTAAGCCCACAGGTCAGCCTCCGAAACGCTGTGCCCCAGATGTCAGGGGGAGGAATCATTTTTTTGGCGGCTGAAGCTAGAATATCCGAGATTGAAGAAGAAGCACGACATCCGTTGGATGGACATCCAACGGCCACTGCTGCTAGAATCGTGTGTTGACTATAAGTTGACAAAGCCTTGCATATGCATCAACTTACTTTTTTAGGGGACGTGTCAACTTAGTAGGCGCACATGTGTGTGGCAGAGACCTTATAGCCCATTTGCGATTTGTAAGAATGTACAACCTATTTTTGAATTCTAATGTAATTTACTACAGCCCATTTACAGTTTTTTAAAAGTACAACCCATTTTCTAGCTAGGACAACGATTAATAATTTCATCTAACCGTTCAAAACAGAATTCAATAAAAAATTCCAACATTTTGATGGGATCCGAAATATTTTTATCCCGAAATTTCTAGTCAGATTAAATACAATTTCAATATAAATTTGTATTACGTAAAAATCCAAGAAAACATTGCGCGCGCAACAATTAATGAAATTAAAAATTTCGAAATCCAAAAACAATATTTTACAAACTAATTACGTGTTTGGTGCATTTTTTATGTTACTGCCCAGTTTTTATAATTACATCCCATTTATTATTTCTTAAAGCCCATTTTCCTGTTAAGCCGCATCCCTCCTAGGAAAGATTTGCAGCCCAGCGGGGCGGAGAATAACAAGTTGACCTTGCTTGGGTATTCCTCAAAAAAAAGTATAGTTGGACTAGCCATTTTCAGCTTGAAAAAAAATTAATATCTAGGCTGGATATCTGGCCTGGGCTAGACGGGCCACAGCCCGGCCAGTTAATACCCTGCTCTCCTCTGAACAACAATGGAAACATCGCTCAAGAAAAACTCTGCAGTGCTCACACCTCAAAAACTCAAATACTGCTCGAGCTGCTTGGTCCCAGCTGTCGGCCGCTCCTTTGCAATTCTCTCGTTTATTGACTACATAGTTAGATAATGGTGTGGGACCGTGATGTCAGGAAACTAGGAGGAGGCAAAAAATATAGTTGTACATAATAAGGAGGAACTTGCGTACGTATGGCTATGGCCCTAGTGGGTCCCTACTGGCATCCAGTCAAAATAAAGTCATCTCCTGAATCCTCATGTTAGTTGACCATGTTGACAATGCTTGGCGCCACAGCGAGCGCAACAACTCAAAGGATGACGGAGAGGGCCTTGCGGGCCCTACGGATGGTCTGATACAGCGCTCGCTGCTCATTCAGGAAGCCAGGATCATTGGATGCCTATGAGCACCTTCGAGAGACTGAGCCGGCATGAAACGGTAAGGCCGCGCTTGGGAGCTCTGGATTGTTTCACACCTATATTAAGATACAAGTGTAATTTACTCGTCACCAGAAACAACACGTAAAATACAGGCGTAATGAAACCGATGGCCCGAGGTCCATAACAAAACCCGGCAAGTTACACATGTAATTTGAGAGACTAGTGTATATTTTACTAGTCGAAACCGACCAACTAAGCGCTTCACCCAAGACCATCTGCTTTTATTTACAAGCGTCAGTTTTACAAGCGGTTTTGGTTGGAAAATGATGATCCAATCATGGCCTAAAATGATGATTTAGTCGGAAGATCATATGGTTTCACCTCTAACCAACCCGCGTTGTCGTATAGGCTATGAATGAAACATAAGACGGTGAACTTCTTAAGCACAGAAACAACAGAAGAGGATGATCTTCTGAACATGCAAATCACTGGCATTAGATCAACATGCAAAACAATATGAAGCATTATTCTCACGAGGCATGGTGAACAGCTCGTGATGCCGCATGCCACAAGATTCCAAGCTCAACTTTGCAATCAAAATCACAAGGCCTGACATTACATAGACAACATTTAGAACAAACTCTTAAAATACCTTACATAAGTCAACATTCATGTGACTATGCATCTCAGTAGAGTAAATATTTACTTCTAAGCTAAACACAGGAATAGGAAAAAAACAATCGACGTTGTTCACAGCAAAGGGCGTCCCACTCAAAAATATCAAATGCATGTCTTCTGGCTAACATCAATGAGCAAAATTTGACAAGGTTTTCCAATTCCAATATATTAAACTAATTTCTTCTTGCTAACATCAATGATTAACCTTTGACAAGCTTTTCCCATTCAAAATATGTAATTCCTACGATTGTGGAACGGGCAGGGTTTCTCATCAGTTTGTCAGCTGATAGTCCGGTGGCTCAAGGTGACGATGAATGATTAGAGAACCATTCGATGAATTGTGCATGATGAAGTATTATGGAGGACATAAACCATCTCAACATTTTGTGCAGTTCCACTAAAATCAAGCTAAGCATCCCTGTGGATTTCGTATTTATATGTTGCAAAAAACAAAGACACATCAGCACACACATGAATATTGGCCCCAGTGTCAACCCACCAATCAGTGGACTAACAAACTGAAAGTACGGTAAACATATTACCATACCCAGATGCCCCATCATTGTTGCTTAGCATGACATTGACAGACTTGGAGTCCTGTCATGGCTTCTTGTACTTGTTTGGGCACTTTTTGCCCAGTGCACTCCACGTGTTCTAGAGTTGCCTATGCTCTCTGCAGACTAGTCATGTCACCAGCATCTACTAATACTCTGTAAAGCTTCTTGATCATTCCTTCTGTAATGTAGCACAAACAGTGACTGCTTCTTTCTGCAAAGTGGTAAGACCAACTGGACCCACTAATGTAGCAGTTTGCCTTAGACACATTGGCTCCTTTTGTGCAGTTCAACTAAAAACAAAGTCGGAATAAAACTGAGATTTAATTTTGATATCCCTGTAAGCAAAATAGGTATAAGGGAAACAATTACTGAGAAATAACTGTTGATGACTTGTACTCCCAGAAGAAAAACATCTACTGATCTACCTTATCTTAATGGGAAACAAAGCAGGAGAGTAGCAATTATCCATCAGTGTGATTCATTCATATTAACTGAGACATTATCTTAACAATGCCTTGTTTCAACATGTATAAAGAACGATAAAGCAGAAAAGTACCATTCCTAAAACAATGCAACTCATTCATTTTAACAGAGACATTATCTTAACGATACCTTAGTTAAACATGTAGAAAGAACTACAAATCAGGATAGTACCATTCCTAAAACAATGCGACTGGTTCATTTTAACAGAGGCAAAAAAGGAATCAATTACTGGCCAATAAAGGAGGATGAAACATGCGGCCAAAAAAATGGTAATCCTGCCAATCCCTAACAAGTGTTGTAGTTTTGAACTAAGATTCAGTAGTTAATTAATTCTGAGAGTGGCATTGCTTAATTTTACCAGCGGCATTAGATTAACAAAAAGCATAAATAGTTCTAGGGGAGAGTGGGCGCAACAACAACATGTGCTTCCATCTACTTATAAAGGGGATGATGCAGAGTTTTGTTGTAACAAAGAAACAAGCATCATGTTTGGGTTGGAACAATTTTTGCTCACTTAATGGTAAAAGAAATAGTTCAATAGCTTCAATTCAACATTTATCCAAAACAGTACCAATACAAGTAGCACCACATCTCAAAGCACACTGCTGCATCATGTGGATGAAAGTCAGTACTGACCTTTCTTGACCAAGATTTGAAACAGCTCGCGAGGAGGACTTGAAAGAAATTCCAACACATATATGAAAATCTGATCTCCTTTTGTGCAGTTCCACCAAAATTAAGCAAAGTCGCCGGTGTGACATTCAAGTTGAACTGCACAAAACACTCTTAAAACATAAGTTTTTCGCGTAGCGAAGCAAAATGTCGCAAGAGCAACAAGTTGAAACATATCCCTATTTTAATAGAGGCAAAAAAGGAATCATTTACTGGCAAATAAAGTAGGATGAAACATGCGGCCACAAAAATGGTAATCCCGCCAATCCCTAACAAGCGTTGCAGTTTTGAACTAAGATTCAGTAGTTAATTCTGAGAGTGGCATTGCTTAATTTTACCAGCGGCATTAGATTAATAAAAACCATAAACAGTTCCAGGGGAGGGTGGGTGCAACAACACCATGTGCTTCCATCTACTTATAAAGGGGGTGATGCAAAGTTTTGTTGTAACAAAGAAACAAGCATCATGTATGGGTTGGAACAATTTTTGCTCACTTAATGGTAAAAGATAGCAGTTCAATAGCTTCAATTCAACATTTATCTAAAACAGTTCCAATACAAGTGGCACAACATCTCAAAGCACAATGCACCATCATGTGGATGAGACTAAGATTTGAAACAACTTGCAAGGAAGACTTAAAACAAATCTCGATCTCCTTTTATGCAACCACCAAAATTAAGCAAAGTCGCTGGTGTGACATTCAAGTTGAACTGCACAAAACACTCTTAAAACATAAGTGTTTTGCATAGCGAAGCAAAATGTCACAATAGCAACAAGTTGAGTAGATATCCCTGTTTTAGCAGAGGCAAAAAAGGAACCAATTACTGGCAAATAAAGGAGGATGAAACATGCAGCGACAAAAATGGTAATTCCGCCAATCCCTAACAAGTATTGCAGTTTTGAACTAAGATTCAGTAGTTAATTCTGAGAGTGGCATTGCTTAATTTTACCAGCGGCATTAGATTAACAAAAAGCATAAACAGTTCCAGGGGAGGGTGGGCACAAAAAAACCATGTGCTTCCATCCACTTATAAAGGGGGTGATGCAGAGTTTGTTGTAACAAAGTAACAAGCATCATGTCTGGGTTGGTACCATTTTTGTTCACTACTTAATGGGAAAGAGAGCAATACAATAGCTTCAATTCAACATTTATTTAAAATAGTACCAATACAAGTAGCACAACATCTCAAAACACACTGCATGATCATGTGGATGAAGGCAAGTACCAACCTGTCATGACGCACACAAGATCACCTACGAATCTGCCAGCACGAATAGGAAATCCAATCTCGTTTTGTGTAGTTGGACTGAAATCAAGAAAAGTCGTTGGTGTGACATTTAAGTTTGCTATAGCAACAAGTTGAATAGATATCCTTGTTTTAACAGAGGCAAAAAAGGAAACAATTATTGGCCGATAAAGGAGGATGAAACAAACGACGACAAAAAGAAGCATCTAACTTATCTTGATGGAAAACAAAGTAGGATAGCAGCATTTCTAAAATGGTTGCATTGATTCATATTAACAGAGACATTCTCTTAAAACAACATTCCTTAAAAATGTAATTTACTTTTAACAGTGGCATTGCTTTAATTTTCCAGCGGCATTCTTAGATTAACAACAGCAAAATAGTTGTATGGGACATGGGACATGGGACATGCCAGCACCATGTGCGTCCAAACGTATAAATGGGTGATGCAGAGTATGTAGCCAAGCAACATATCTGTGTTGGTCCCATATTTGTTCTCTTTGAACCTTTTTCCTATGTGAGGGCAGCAAATCTAGTCCTGCACAAACTACCCGACACCCCAGTTTCTTTCCCTTTTCAACAAAGAGGTCAGTTCCTTACAAATGTGTGTACTGGGTTACCCTCCTTTTCCGTTTTCGACCAACAAAGCGGCTGGATAGCCAGTCTATACTACTTTCCCTCCCTCCTTTCCTCATTGAACCACGTCCGAGATTCATGCTCCACCCCACCGCACCCTTCTTTCCTCTTTGAACCAAGACCTAGATTCGACTACAGAATCGAAAAAGATCCACATGCAGCTAGAGCAATGACGGTTTCAAAAAAACTTATACCTTAGGGTCATCAGGATATGGCAAGGCGTGCGGCGGGAGGCCAGATCTGCCCACACTACATAAGGCAGCGAGGAAGAAGGGGTCGGTGGTAAGGATGGCAATTTTATCCATGGACATGGATACCCATGGATATCCGAACCGAATGGATAGGGTTTGGATATGATTTTGTGCCCATGGGCATCGCCCAAACCCGTCCGGATTGCTCATGGGTAGGGCATGGATAAAATTTTGTACCCGTGGGTATACCCAAACCCGGCCCGATAGTATGACTTAATGGGAAAACAATCTGCTATCCCTACCCCACAGTAATATGTGTCTGACCGCAATTTTACACTAAGTTATCTAAAACATGCGAAACAAATTGCACAATCCCCACCCTAACTTTTATTAGTTCACATTAAATCCCCAAAGTAACATACTCCAGTGCCCCTTCCCTTATTTTTATCTCCTCGTTAAATGACTCGTAATTCTCATATTTTAGGAACATTCTAAATGATATTAGGTTGTTAGTGGATGTTGATTTACCATAAAAGAAGCCTAGCCTACCAAGAGGTGAAGAATGGAAGAGATTATGTTAACAATGTGCTATGTCTTATTTTATATGTGTTGAGAGAACCCAATGGATATCCAGTGGGTATGGATATCCATCGGGTTTGGACATGGACACAATTTTTCACCCGTGGATTTTTTCATGGACGGGCAAAGAGTATCTTCATGGATATGGATATGGATTTGATATTGTTCAACCCGATCCAAACCCGGCCCATTGCCATCCTTAGTCGGTGGCCCTCCCGCACAGGCACTGGGTGAAAGAGAACAACGCAGCCAGCAGTGGATTGCCTCCCTCGCCGAAGGTGATAGAGTGAATGCTGCACCTCCTCCCCTTCCCGATGCGACGGGATCCGAACGCCTGCTTCACTAGCTGTGAGGGGGGAGAGAGAGACAAGAGGCCAATGCAGTCTTGTTCAGATCTGGTGAAGAGGGTGAGAGACTGTGAATATAGCAAACCCTAGCAAAGGAACGCTGAGCCTCCAGCGTGTATATATATATATATATGTAGTGCGGCGAGACTGTGGAGAGTGCAAACCCTAGCGAACAAGCGCTGGGGCTCCAGCTTATATAGTAATACATATATAGTGTAGTACGGACTGAGCTCCGGTGCCTTGACTGCACCTGCTTTTGGCTGTATGACAGGAGGGCCAGCCACATTTCGGGCCCACCTATCATAAACCCAAAGGCAGGTGCACTAAGTCAATGAAGTTGCGTCCATATAGTACTCGTGTATACTACTAATATATAGTGGAGTGGTTTTCTTATTCTCTCCATAACAATTGTTTTAAATCGTGTAAGTACGAAACGAAACTCTTTATTTAACGAACCGGTGAAGAAAACTACTACTTCCGATGAACTAACGATCCATGCGTCCTGGTCGCACTTCCTGTCCTTCATGTGCGGTACACTACCCTCCCTTAATGAATAACCACACATGCACCAAATTGTCGGAAACGTGTGAGTGTGTGTACAAATAAAGAATTTTAATTTTAATTATCGGGAAGGTTTGAGAGTATGTATAGTTTGCCTCTCTCAGTAATTGTGGTTTGTTGTGTTCGGCCTAAACTTGGTCAAACTTTACAAAGTTTGACTTCAGTCAAATCTAATATGCGGAGTAAATAAAAATGGAGGGCTACTACATCCATCCGGGTTTTTAGTCCACACCATTTTTTAATCAAAGTTAATAGCTGGACAAATAAAATTACAGGAGAGTTGAAGACAAAGTTGTGAGAAGGATTAGAAATCAATACAAAACTTATGCTCTTAGTACCAATGTCGATCCTTCTTTGAGGAAACATTGGGTTCATAGCCAATTGTGTGATAAAATTGCACCAACGTGAAAGACGACTGCGTCTCCAACGCAACCAAGGTGAACTGATGAAGGATATCATCTTTGTGGGTAACAAGCAAAGAGCACTGATGGAAGACAACTTGTGTTTTGTGGAAAATCGATCAGCTTCACCAGCCAACGCAACCCTGAGGCGCAGCCATGAACATCGATAGGTCATAATGGTGATGCATCATCCATTTGGCATCAAGTTTGGGTGAGGCACCTATGAAGTTCGAGAAATCCTCACTGTGGTTTGTTTCTTCTCATTAATCAAGCTCAAGGACGGAAGAACCACGCGGCAGAGGATAGTGAGGTGGAACAACAATGGCCATCCAATTTTGTGCAGTTCCACTTAAATTGAGGAAGACATGCCTGGGTATGGAGATACACATTGCTGTTTGCAGAAATATAAAAAATGGTCATACTATTGTTACTTTGTTTTGGCAGTGGTATAAGATTAACAACGGCATCTCAATTATCAATAAGAATTAATGAAAAGTACACCAACAAACAGAAGCATCATGATTATCTTGATGGGAACTAAACCAGGATACCCAAGAAAAAAAGCATTTCTTCATTTAACCAGTGATAGTATTAGATTAGCATCAGCAATAGGATCATATGGACAATGACCGCACAACCACCATGTACTTTTTGTCGAAACAACATGTATACCTCCACCGAGGCATAAATCAGGACAACTTTTTGATTGGCATTTCCTCTATAATAGTAGGTGATGTTCGACCAGCCGACGAACCCTAGCTAGTATACATGGGGAGCTTGGGAGTAGTCGCATAGAAGAAAACCCGCATGCAGCGACCGGGGGAGCTCGACCAATACAAGAAGTTATACCTCAGGTGGGCGAGATGTCGCTTAGGCGGGCGGGCGGGATCTGTCCACACGACGGCACCGAACAAGGGCATGGAGGACCTTCGTCCGCGCCAGTGCCGACTCTGAGAGGAAGGTGCACATCGGCTTCCTCCATCACCGACGGCGACAACGTCAACACTGTACCTCCTCACCTCCTGCAGTGGACGGGATTCGGCCGGATCTGTGACCACCGGTGAGGAGAGAGATAGAGTGGACACTATCATCTTGTTTTAATATGGAGAGGGGAGCGAGCGAGACGAAAGAAACCCTATCAAACAAGAGGCTGTATATACAATGGAGTAAAAAAATCTCTCCATATAAGTGGTTTTAATTAGAATATGCGCGTTCCCGGAAAAAAGAAACGAAAATTGGCAGGCAATTTTTTAACGTACCAAGAAAGAAAAGTCGATCATAAACACACACCGACTTCTAGGTCGCGAGAGTCGTCGCGCGCACACACAGACATATACATCCATATCCATGTTTATGTAAAATTCCATCTCCATCTCCAATCATATTTGTCCAACTGGCACATTATTTACGTTGTTAATTATATACGCAACGATATTAACGTACACCATCTCTTGTTTGCGGGCATCCAGACCGCTACCACGCCCGCTCCTGACCAACCCAAACCCTCTTCATCACCTGCGCGTGCTTCCCGCCCGAAATAGTCAGTGCCGCATTCATGCCCGGCCAGAGCGGACGTGACCTCTCACTGGCCCCGGCATTGAAGCGGCACGCTGACCGAGTGAGGGTCGCCTGTCGTGGTTCTAAGCCTGACAGTAGAGTGGGGGGTAGGTATGGAGAGGCAAGGTCCTAGCTATGGAGAGGTTGTAAACACAAGGGATGTACGAGTTCAGGCCCTTCTCGGGAGAAGTAATAGCCCTACGTCTCGGAGCCCGGAGGCGGTCGAGTGGATTATGAGTATATGAGTTACAAGGTGCCGAACCCCTCTACCTGTGGAGGGGGGCGGCTTATATAGAGTGCGCCGAGATCCCAGTCTGCCCACGTAGGAGAGGGTTTAAGGTGAGTTAAGTCCGGGGCGTTACTGATAACGCCCCACATAAAGTGTCTTTACTACCATAAAGTCTACTTAATTACAGGCCGTTGCAGTGCGGAGTGCCTCTTGACCTTCTGGTGGTCGAGTGAGTCTTTGCGGTCGAGTCCTTCAAGTCAGTCGAGTGAGTCCCTCGTTGGTCGACTGGAAGGCGACCTCTTCAAAGGGTGTCCTTGGGTAAGGTACTTAGATCAGGTCCATGACCCTACCCTAGGTACATGACCCCATCATTAGCCCCCGAATGGATTGAGGCTTCGAGTGACGAAGGAGTTGATGTCGTTTCCGATTAACCTTTGCACTCTGGTCGTGCGTTGTTCTGGACCAAAGAATCTCTTTGTCGATGGTGAGCGACTTGTCTTCAGTCGACTCGATCCATTCTCTTCTTTCGTCGAGTGATCTTTCGGGCTTCGACGATCCCCGAGCGACGGATCGCGGGAAACCCTGCGTCTGACAGACTGATCTGCTGTTCACGGATTCTGCGGGATGCGATATTTGGGGACGCACGCGAAGCGGAGCGGACCGCGGCGTTCAGATGGGACGGGACATAGACGCCTCGATCTCCGCGCCGCTTTCTTCGCCACGTATCCCGTCTGCATAACTTTTCCTGGATATGATTAGATCGACCGGGCCCACCTGTCATCCACTCGGAAGGGTCCTTATAAATGCGCCCGGCGAGGATTTTTGTACTGTGCCTCAGAATTCTCTCTCCCTCTGCTCCCTTCGTCCCCGTCCAGCGCGCTCGCTCTCGCCCCCGCACAACTTCCCCTCGCGCATCTCGCCGGCAACCATGGCCAAGGAGAAGACGGCGGCGCTGGAACGTGCGAAGAAGGCGTCGGCGTCGGAGAAGGCGAAGGGGAGATCTACCAGCCGCGGCGGGTCTTCGTCCAGATCCCGCCTGCCGAAGGGCTGGGTCCAAGGAGACTGGATCCAGTTGACCATCACAGAAAAAGATCTCCTCGACATGGCCAACGAGGGCTTGATCCCTCATGGAGCTGCGAGGCTTCCGGGGAAGGAGTGGCAGCCCAGCCAGAAGAGGGTGAGTGTGTGCTCTTGGCCACCCATGTTGATCGTGGATTTTCTTTGCCGCCGAGTATTTTCTTCCGTGGCTTCTTGAACTTCTTTGGAGCGCAGCTCCACCACTTTACCCCAAATTCTATCGCCTATCTTGCCGCGTTCGTGTCCATGTGTGAGGGTTTCCTGGGCTGTCGACCGCACTGGGGTTTGTTCAAGCATATATTCACGTGTCGCTCTCAGACCGTGAAGAAGGCGAGCCCAAGCGATGAAAGAACCCGAGTCGTCCAAATGTGTGGGGGCCTGGGGATCCAGGTGAGGAATAAGAGCACCTTCCCACCCATGACCTTTCCTAAGTCAGTCAGAGGCTGGCAGTCGACCTGGTTCTACTGCCAAGACCAGTCGACGCCGGGGCAGTCGAGTGGACTCCCTCAGTTTACCATGGACCGAGTGAACAAGCCCTCCTCTCTGAAGTTGATTCCGGAGGAGAAAGCTGACGTGAAGATGTTGATGGAGCGCGTGGTGCAGTTGGTTCGGGAGGGAGTGACTGGCATGGATCTCCTGGAGGTCTTCCTTAGGCGTCGCATCCAGCCCCTTCAGTTCCGGAGCCACTGCATGTGGTTGTACTGTGGGACTGAAGACGAGACTCGAGTCCATCCAGAAGCAGTCGACGATGTCACTCTAGAAAGATGGATGGCAGCCGTTACCGGAAACAAGGATAACCCACGCGGAGCCAGAAGGATTCCTCCACTCGACCACAACAGCGATCCAAACAAGGTACGCTTGCTCTGCTCTCCACTGTGTCCTTGTCACATTCGTTTCTGTTTATCCTGCCAACTGGTCGATTGATCCTTGTCTTGATATCTACCAGGCCCTCACCGAGCTGTACTCGATGCCCAATGGGGCACAAGCTCCGACTGAGGAGGGTGAGGCGAGTGGGGGCGAGAGCCAGGAGGAGGAGGAATGGGACTCGGACGTTGCTGAGGATGATGATGATGATGATGATGACGGTGATGAAGATGACATTGAAGACGAGGAGGAAGAGGAGGAGGAGGTCGTACCACCGCGCTTAGAAAGGCGGTCGAAGCTTGTCCACAACCCTTCGACTGAACGTGGCAAGGGGGTTGCGACCGTTGCTCAGTCGACCAAGCGCCCTCGGACCACCTCCCCGGTGCCGACTGAAAAGGCGCCGAAGCAGCCCAGGGCGGCCTCGTCGAAGCCGATCAAGCTCCTGCCGAAGATGAAGGTGTCCATCCCCACCATATCAGGGTAATCGTGCTGCTTAAGTCTTCTTATTTTGTGTGAACTTTGTCTCTGGTTGACGCTGAAGTTAGTCGACTGATTCTTTGGAGTTGCAGTGCTGCTACTTCTGAGACCTCAGCCCGGGCTGATGACCATGAGATGGAGGATGCAACAACTTCAAAACCAGGTACTATATTCTTAACGCCGTTTTTAGTCGACTGACTCGCGATCTCTGATCCTGATTCTTCTCCGTAGCTCCACCCAATGCTGTTATCAATCTCCCTGATGATGATGAGGATGAGGAACCGCTGAAGCGCAGAAGGAGTAGGAAAGCGTCCGCCAGCAAGGTGCCCCAGGATGTGACGGCGCCTGAGATTCTGATTGCGGAGGAAGAGAACACCACTCGACACACGGTGTCCTTCGCAGATCCATTGACGAGTGCTCAGCAGCCCTCCCTCTTCGCGACGCACCACGTCCCAGAGGACCAAGCTGGCGCGGCGAAGGAGGCGATACGCCAGGCGGGAATCATGATGGAGCAGTTGAAGACCATCCGAGATGCGAGCCAGGCAGCTTATGACGCCAGTTCTGCCCTCCAAAGCAATGTTCAGGTCAGTCGACCACCGTTTGTTCTGTTGGATATGCTACAAAAAACTTTTCCTTTCCGGAATTTATAGTAGTCACCCACTGGGTGTGTCGATTAAACTCCGTGTTAGCGGGGGCACGCTGAGTGCACCCGCTGGGTGTAGTCCCCAAGGCTAAGGTCGACTGCTGGCAGTCGGCCTTAGGCTTTATGATGTCAATCTTTCTGTCAGTCGACTATGTCGAGTGTGTCGATTAAACTCCGTGTTAGCGGGGGCACGCTGAGTGCTCCCGCTGGGTGTAGTCCCCAAGGCTAAGGTCGACTGCTGGCAGTCGGCCTTAGGCTTTATGATGTCAATCTTTCTGTCAGTCGACTATGTCGACTGGATTTCACAAACCGGTGGGGGCACGCTGAGTGCACCCACTGGGTGTAGTCCCCGAGACTGTGGTCGACTGCTTGCAGTTGATTACAGTCTTAAAGAATACATCTCTCTCTTTTTTTTTGAGGTCGACTGCTCGACTTTATCTTCAACATGATTAGTGGGGGCACACTGAGTGCACCCACTGGGTGTAGTCCCCGAGACTACGGTCGAATGCTTGTATTCGGCTGTAGTCTTAGAAACGTGTGATTTTTCCTTTTTCACTCGGAAGTGAATTATATTTGACATTTAGTCGATTGGTTCTTCGCAGAACTCCTGTGATCTTGTGGCTCGCTACTCTGAGCTGGAAAACAAGCACACTCAACTCGAGCTGAGCTTGAAGCTGGTTCAGGAGAAGCTGACGAAGGCAAAGGAGGAGACCGAAGGTATGTTTGGTGAGACCCTGACGACTGCTTTTCCCCTTGCTTGTTTCAAAATCTGATCTTGCTGTAACTTGCAGGTAAGGTAAGGGAGGCCCAACAAAAGAAAGACCTCGAACTAGCTGAGAAGATCAAGCTTGCTAACGAGAAGTTAGCTTCAGTCACCAAGCTTGAACAAGACAATACCAATCTGAAAGCTGCTCTTGGGATCGCCAACAAGGAGGTCAGTCGACTAAAAACTGATAAAGCTGCCCTGACCGACCAAGTCAGTAAGTTGACTGGGAACAAAAATGATCTGGAGGCCTTCCTGAGTGGTCTTGCCAAGAAGCTGTTTCTTATGCTTGAAGGTAAACCTCTATGCTCGGCAAACATTTCCAATCGTGATTTTTCCATTCGACCATCCCCTTGACTCAGTGATCACCCTTGCAGAATTTTGCCAAAACTTTGAAGAAGAAACTAGCCGGCTGGAGCCAAACCTCGACCCCATCAATTCTCCGGTGAACGACGAAGTTGCCATGGATGTTTTCCGACTGGAGTCTCGTGTTGCAGCTGTCGTGGACTATCTCGCAAGGCTGAAGGCCGCCACATCTCGCATCGACTCGACGCTCTGTCCTGGGGAGACACTTCAGAATGACCTTGAGTCGCTGATGGCCCGCTTGAACACGACCCCTGGTCGAGTGCAGGAATGGAAGAAGTCCTCGGCTCGGTGTGGTGCAGATGTTGCTTTGTGTCTGGCCCGAGTCCACTGTAAAGATGCGCGAGAAGAGAAGCTGGCGGCCCTTCGGGTGGCCAACACCAAGAAACACGACTTCAGGTCCTTTATGGAAACTTTCCTTGCGGCTGCCACTCGGATCGCCGACGGAATTGACCTTGATGAGTTCGTTGCACCTTCCAGCCCTCCACAGAAGGGGTAAAAAACTTCTTCTGGCTCGACGCTTTAAATTTGCCTCGGTATGCCGAGTGGAATTGTAACCGATAAACCTTAACAGGCTTAACGCCTGAGCACTTTCGGTTCCTTTAGATATCGATTCAAACTTGAATTTGGTGCTTGAATACGATTGCTTTTGGCTCGAAATGTCTTTTGCAGGTTCAAAGCAAGGCGCCTTTACTGCAATTGACTTATTCTTTAGTCCACTTAGGTGAGCACTGGGCTGCGGCTAAGCCTCCGAGTGGAATCCCGGCTTACCACTCGGTAGGATTTCTATAACTTAGGCGAGCACTGGGCTGCAGCTAAGCCTCCGAGTGAGAGGTTTGCTCTTTACTCGGTAGGATTTTTATAACTTAGGCGAGTGCTTGGACTGCAGCTAAGCCTCCGAGTGAGAGGGTTGCTCTTCACTCGGTAGGATTTTTGTAACTTAGGCGAGTGCTTGGACTGCAGCTAAGCCCCCGAGTGAGAGGGTTGCTCTTCACTCGGTAGGATTTTTGTAACTTAGGCGAGTGCTTGGACTGCAGCTAAGCCCCCGAGTGAGAGGCTTGCTCTTCACTCGGCGTGATTTTTTAAACTTAGGCGAGCACAGGGCTGCAGCTAAGCCCCCGAGTGAGAGGTTTGCTCTTCACTCGGTAGGATTTTTACAAACTTAGGCGAGTGCTTGCACTGCAGCTAAGCCTCCGAGTGAGAGGGTTGCTCTTCACTCGGTAGGGTTTTTGTAACTTAGGCGAGTCCTTGGACTGCAGCTAAGCCCCCGAGTGAGAGGTTTGCTCTTCACTCGGTAGGATTTTTATAACTTAGGCGAGTGCTTGCACTGCAGCTAAGCCTCCGAGTGAGAGGGTTGCTCTTCACTCGGTAGGGTTTTTGTAACTTAGGCGAGTCCTTGGACTGCAGCTAAGCCCCCGAGTGAGAGGTTTGCTCTTCACTCGGTAGGATTTTTATAACTTAGGCGAGTGCTTGCACTGCAGCTAAGCCTCCGAGTGAGAGGGTTGCTCTTCACTCGGTAGGGTTTTTGTAACTTAGGCGAGTCCTTGGACTGCAGCTAAGCCCCCGAGTGAGAGGTTTGCTCTTCACTCGGTAGGATTTTTATAACTTAGGCGAGTGCTTGGACTGCAGCTAAGCCCCCGAGTGAGAGGTTTGCTCTCCACTCGGTAGGATTTTGATAAACTTAGGCGAGTCCTTGGACTGCAGCTAAGCCTCCGAGTGGAAGTCTGGCTTACCGCTCAGTAGGATTTTGATAACTTAGGCGAAACGGATTCACAGCTAAGCCTCCGAGTGGGAGTCTGGCTCACCATTCGGTAGGATTTTTACAAACTTAGGCGAAACGGATTCGCGGCTAAGTCACCCACTGAGGGGGAATTTTATTGGACAAAAATAAAAAGTGACAGAAATTATGGAGGAACTATGACACTCTTATTTTGAGGTCCATGAACTACAGAAGTACTTTATTGCAACTCATCCGAGTGATAAAACTTAAGTATAAAATGGGCGGAGTAGTTCCGCGTTCCAAGCTCGGGGCTCGTCGATATTATGCTCGACGTTGTAAAGACGGTACGCCCCGTTGTGGAGAACCTTGGTGACGATGAAGGGACCTTCCCAAGAAGGAGCAAGCTTGTGTGGTTTGTGCTGATCCACTCGGAGAACTAAATCTCCTTCCTGGAAGGCTCGACCTCTCACATTTCTGGCGTGGAAACGACGCAAATCTTGTTGGTAGATGGTCGACCGGATCAGAGCCATCTCCCTTTCTTCCTCTAAAAGGTCGACTGCGTCCTGCCGCGCTTGTTCAGCCTCTGCTTCGTTGTAGATTTCAACTCGAGGAGCATTGTGGAGAAGATCACTCGGCAAGACTGCTTCAGCTCCGTAGACCAAGAAGAATGGAGTTCTTCTGGTCGACCGATTAGGTGTGGTCCGCAGCCCCCAAAGCACTGAGGGAAGTTTGTCGACCCAAGCTCCAGCCGCGTGTTTGAGATCACGCATCAGTCGGGGCTTCAATCCCTTAAGAATCAGTCCATTAGCTCGCTCTGCTTGTCCATTCGACTGCGGATGGGCGACTGAAGCGTAGTCGACCCATGTGCCTTGGGAGTTACAGAAATCTCTGAATTCCTCCGAGTCAAAGTTCGACCCATTATCTGTAATGATGCTGTCCGGGACTCCATATCTGAATATTAGTTCCCTGATGAAGCTAACAGCAGTACCGGTGTCAAGGTTCTTGATTGGTTTAGCCTCGATCCACTTGGTGAACTTGTCGACTGCCACCAGTACATGCGTGAAGCTGCTTCGTCCTGTTCTCAAAGGACCGACCATGTCCAATCCCCATACTGTGAAAGGCCAGACAAGTGGGATGGTCTTCAGAGCCGACGCAGGCTTGTGCGACATATTCGAGTAGAACTGACATCCCTCGCACTTATCCACTATCTCTTTTGCCATCTCATTCGCCTTTGGCCAGTAAAATCCGGCTCGGTATGCTTTGGCCACGATGGTCCGAGAGGACGCATGATGACCACAGGTCCCCGAGTGGATATCACTGAGGATGAGTCGACCTTCTTCTGGTGTTATGCACTTCTGACCAACTCCAGTCGCGCTTTCTCTGTATAATTGTCCTTTGATTACGGTAAAGGCCTTAGATCGACGGACGATCTGTCGAGCCTCTTCCTCATCCTCCGGAAGCTCTTTTCTCAGGATATACGCGACATATGGAACTGTCCAGTCGGGAATGACCACCAAGACCTCCATGATCAAGTCGACCACCGCTGGGATTTCAATCTCAGTCGGATCTGTGGCACTCTTGGGCTGTGGAGTTTCTTCGGTGAAAGGATCTTCTTTGACTGACGGAGTGTGTATATGCTCCAAGAACACACCACTCGGAATGGTTTCTCTCTTGGAACCTATCTTTGCTAGATCATCAGCTGCTTGATTTTTCAGTCGGGGTATATGATGGAGCTCCAACCCCTCGAACTTCTTTTCCAGCTTCCTCACTGCACTGCAGTATCTAGTCATGGCTGGGCTTCTTACGTCCCACTCCTTCATCACCTGGTTGACCACTAAATCCGAGTCGCCATAGACCATCAGGCGACGGACGCCGAGTGAAATGGCCATGCATAACCCATATAAGAGGGCCTCATATTCTGCCTCATTGTTGGAGGAATCAAAGTGAATCTGGAGCACATATCCGATCTTATCTCCTCTGGGGGAAACTAGGACAACCCCAGCACCAGAACCATTCAACATCTTAGAGCCATCAAAGAACATGGTCCAATGCTCCGAGTGAACTTCAGTCGGCTGCTGCTGTTCAATCCACTCAGCGAGGAAATCTGCTATTGCCTGGGACTTAATGGCTTTCTTTGCCTCAAACTTGATATCAAGGGGAAGAAGTTCAATTGCCCATTTGGCCACTCGACCAGTTGCATCTCTGTTGTGCAAAATCTCTGATAGTGGAGCGTCGCTGACGACTGTGATGGAATGATCAGAAAAATAATGAGCAACCTTCTTTGTGGTCATGTATATTCCATACACAAGCTTCTGATAATGAGGATATCTCTGCTTGGATGGAGTCAAGACTTCAGACAAATAATACACTGGGCGCTGAACTTTGAGAGCTTTTCCTTCTTCTTCCCGCTCGACCGTAAGCACAGTACTGACGACTTGTCCTGTGGCTGCGATATAGAGCAACAGAGGCTCTTTGCTGATTGGAGCAGCAAGCACCGGCTGGGTGGAGAGCAGAGCTTTTAGCTCGGCAAACGCTGCATCAGCTTCTGGAGTCCACTCGAACTTGTCTGTCTTCTTCATCAGTCGGTAAAGAGGCAATGCCTTTTCACCGAGTCGTGAGATGAATCGACTTAATGCGGCCAAGCATCCAGTAAGCTTCTGGACATCGTGCACTCGCACAGGGCGTTTCATTCGGAGAATAGTGCCAATCTTCTCTGGATTAGCGTCGATTCCCCGTTCGGAAACGAGAAAACCGAGTAACTTGCCACCAGGAACTCCAAATGTGCACTTTGATGGATTGAGCTTGATATCATATCTTCTGAGGTTGGCAAATGTTTCGGCGAGATCAGCGAGCAGGTCGGAACCTTTTCGTGACTTGACAACGATATCATCCATATATGCTTCCACATTCCGACTGATTTGAGTGAGTAGACACTTCTGAATCATTCGCATAAATGTGGCTCCGGCATTCTTGAGGCCGAACGACATGGTGATATAGCAGAAGCACCCGAATGGAGTGATGAAAGCTGTTTTTACCTCGTCGGGTCCGTACAGACAGATCTGGTGGTACCCGGAGTAGGCATCTAGAAAAGACAGTCTCTCGCATCCCGCGGTTGAGTCAACAATTTGATCTATGCGAGGGAGAGGAAAATGATCTTTCGGGCAGGCCCGGTTGATGTGCTTGAAATCAATGCACATTCGGAGTGACTTGTCCTTCTTAGGAACCATGACGACATTAGCGAGCCACTCGGAGTGGTATATCTCTCGGATAAATCCTGCCGCCAACAGTCGAGCCACTTCCTCACCAATGGCTTTTCTCTTCTGGACGGCGGACCGCCGAAGATGCTCTTTGACTGGTTTTGCAGATGAGTCGACTCTGAGGCGGTGCTCAGCCAGTCCCCTGGGAGCACCTGGCATGTCAGCGGGCTTCCATGCAAAAATGTCCTAGTTCTCACGGAGGAACTGGATTAGCGCTTCTTCCTATTTTGGGTCGAGTGTTGTGGAGATGCGGGTCGGAGCTGCATCAGGGTCGGTCGGGTGAATGTGAACAGGCTTCGTCTCACCGGACGACTGAAATGCAGACTCTGTGGCGGGTTTCTTGGATCGCAGCAAGTCACTCGGATCTGCATTTTGCTTGTATTCTTCGAACTCGACCGCTGTCACCTGGGAATCGGCAATCTTTGAGCCCTTCTGAAAGCACTCTTCTGCCTTTTTCCGATCACCGGTGACAGTGATCACTCCTTTGGGGCCGGGCATCTTCAATTTGAGGTACACGTAACATGGTCGAGCCATGAACCGTGCGTAAGCTGGTCTCCCCAAAATGGCATGATATGCACTCTAAAAATCCACGACCTCAAACGTCAACTTTTCTTTGCGAAAATGTTTCGAATCACCAAACACCACGTCCAAAGCTATTTGGCCGAGTGACTCGGCTTTCTTCCCTGGTATAACTCCATGAAAGCTCATGTTACTAGTGCTCAGTCGGGACATCGGAATGCCCATTCCTTTCAGTGTGTCTGCATACAACAAATTCAGCCCGCTTCCACCGTCCATCAGCACTTTTGTCAGTCGAGTGCCTTCGACAACTGGATCGACCACCAAAGCTTGCCTCCCAGGGGTGGCAATATGAGTCGGGTGATCAGATTGGTCGAATGTGATGGGTATTTGAGACCATTTCAGATAATTTGCTTTTGCTGGGGCAACCATGTTCACCTCTCGGTTAATGACTTTCAGTCGACTCCTGCTTTCCACATCTGCAAAGATCATCAGAGTGGAGTTGATATGCGGATATCCTCCCTCACTGTCCTCCTTGTCTTCGGCCTTGTCCGACTCCTTCTCCTTGTCCTTAGACTGTTTTCCCTGAAACTGCTGGATCAGGAGTCGACATTGGCGAGTGGTGTGCTTCGGGTAGATGATATTCCCCTCTTCGTCTTTCTTCGTGTGGATGTGACATGGCATATCCATTACATCGTTCCCTTCTTTATCCTTTACCTTATTGGGGTTCCAGGATCCTTTTGGTTTCCCCTTAAACTTTCCCTGAGTCACGGCCAGAGCCTCTCCAGGAGCTGCCGGTTCAGCCTTCCGCTTCTGTTTCCGACTGGTGTTTCCTTTTTCCGACTGACTCGGCTTGTGCTTGACGCTTCGGAGTCGGTCTTCTTCTTCGCCGTTGGCGTACTTGGTAGCAATCTCCATCATCCGACTCAAGGTCATGTCACCGGTTCAACCAAACTTCAAACTCAGTTCTCTGTTCTTGACGCCATCTTTGAAGGCGCAGACTACCTGATGATCGGACACATTCTCCATAGTGTGGTGCAAAGTGATCCACCTCTGAATATACTCTCTGAGAGTCTCATTAGCCTTCTGCACGCAGACTTGCAACTCTGTCAATCCAGCTGGTCACTTGCAAGTTCCTTCAAACATTCTGATGAACACTCGGGACAGATCTTCCCAAGTGTAAATGCTGCTAGGAGGTAATTGAGTCAACCATGCCCTGGCAGAACCTTCCAGCATGAGGGGCAAATGCTTCATGGCCACCTCGTCGTTCCCACCACCAATCTGAACTGCCAGTCGGTAATCTTCAAGCCAAGTTTCAGGCTTAGACTCACCAGTGAACTTGCTGACTCCTGTTGCCAACCTGAAATTGGGAGGGATGACTGCGGCTCTGATAGCCCTGCTGAAACATTCAGGACTAGAAACATGCACTCGACTGCTTGTGGGTGCATCTCTGTCGAGTCCGCCTCGATGGGCTCTGTTCCGGTCGACCAAACCTTGTACGATAATGGATCGCGCGTCGAAGCCTGGTTCTCTGGGGTCGACTGGAACCCTTCGCCCTGTACTGAACTGACGCCTGTCATCTTGCTGCCGAGGAGCGTAAGACCCACCCCTCGGAGGGGAATGGGGCACTCGACGCCTATCATCTCGGTCGAGTCGGTCACCATATTGGCCTTGCCGATTCTCGTGTCCCTCACGCCGCAGAGGCGATCTGGGACTGTGAGCCGACTGAACCGTATTCACAGTGACGGATCGACTGTGAATTCTGTTGCGCGACTGAGACACGGCTGAATTCTGATCTCCTGCTGCCCGGAGCAGATCCCTGATCTGCATCAAGCCTCTGCCAGCTTCCGACTGAGAAGGCTGGATGGACTCTGCTATACGGGTCGCAGCTGCTAAATTCTGGATTGGGGTTCGATATGCCTGAGTCGGCGGGAAGAGTTGACGTCGACTGGTGTCGGGAACTCGTTGCCGCGCGCGCTCGTCGAGTGCTCGCTGAAGATTCTCCAGTCGAGTGCGTTCGGCCAAATTGGTCAGACGTGCCTCCTCCAAGGCACGAGCCTTGGGGGTTTCTCCTGCGATGGGAGTACGCAGAGCATCCACGTTCCTGCGGCGAAGTTCCTCTCTTTGCAGAGAGTCGAGTGGCTCGGGCTGGTACTCTTCGTGGCCTCGTGCGGGGTCGCCTCCGTCACCTGCTCCACCATCACGGGCGAAGCCAGGGGGACTGCGGGGCCCGTCGACCATCAAGATTTCCGCCGCTGGATCACTGCTATCGCACTCGGATGCAGTCTCTACGGAGCCAGTCGACAGATCGAACAAGCCGTAGAGAGATTCGTCGGGCTCAATTGCTGCAACTTGGATGGTGGCCGATTGGCGAGCCACCGCGTGCCTCACCCATCGCTGAAGCCTCGACCGGCCCGAGCGCTTGCGCTGGCGGGAGACCGGGAGGGAGGACGATGTAGGAGTCGACTGATACGGGGTCAACGGTTGCCGCAGCAGAACGCCGCGGACACATGCGCGAAAATGCGTCGCACCGCGGACGGGGAGCGCATCAACGTCGAGTGGAGCCTCCTGGAGCCACGCGGAGTCGTCGGCGATAAAGGTGAGAGTGCCGAGACGGATCTCTCGACCCTCGACCAAAACTCCAGCAGACACCATGATGAAAGTACTCGGAAGAATCGCAACTTCTCCACAAAATCGCTAAAACACCTGCCCCAAGGTGGGCGCCAACTGTCGTGGTTCTAAGCCTGACAGTAGAGTGGGGGGTAGGTATGGAGAGGCAAGGTCCTAGCTATGGAGAGGTTGTAAACACAAGGGATGTACGAGTTCAGGCCCTTCTCGGGAGAAGTAATAGCCCTACGTCTCGGAGCCCAGAGGCGGTCGAGTGGATTATGAGTATATGAGTTACAAGGTGCCGAACCCCTCTACCTGTGGAGGGGGGCGGCTTATATAGAGTGCGCTGAGACCCCAGTCAGCCCATGTAGGAGAGGGTTTAAGGTGAGTTAAGTCCGGGGCGTTACTGATAACGCCCCACATAAAGTGTCTTTACTACCATAAAGTCTACTCAATTACAGGCCGTTGCAGTGCAGAGTGCCTCTTGACCTTCTGGTGGTCGAGTGAGTCTTTGCGGTCGAGTCCTTCAAGTCAGTCGAGTGAGTCCCTCGTTGGTCGACTGGAAGGCGACCTCTTCTAAGGGTGTCCTTGGGTAAGGTACTTAGATCAGGTCCATGACCCTACCCTAGGTACATGACCCCATCATCGCCCACGCCACTTCCTGGTGGACGCGACTGCTCCGCATTCAAAGGTCGCAATAGCCGGCTACAACATGCATGTAAAAAGTTCTTGGGAGTCCATGCTACAACTAGCTGTCCTCCCCCAACTCGTCAATCTCTTCCAGTAGTGCTAGTAATCCATGGTGCGTTCCATCGACAAGCAGGCGGGAAAGTTATCGTTCTCTCGGTTTGCAGTGAGTGGCATGCCGAGCGACCATGTGGGGTCGAGCCATGGAGGAGGGTGAGACACGAACACGACAGACCTGATTTAAACGTTGGTTTTGCTCGATGGCGCGATCCACCGAAACAAAACATTGGTTTCTCTCCATTTCCATTTTTTCACCAGAAAAACGGAAAATTTCCACTCCATTTTCATTCCTACTCCAAGGTTGCCCCATTACTACATTCCATAAAATACAAAGGAAAACTAACACGTATGCTGATGCATCTCAATGATTCACAGATCATAGCCAATATTTACTTCACAACTAAAGACAAAAGTTGTGAGAGCGTGTACAAAAGAAAAACTACTGATGGGGTCACTACGACTTAAGCCATAAACCCTAAACAGGATTTAATTTCCTGGCTACGTAGAACCTATCGAAGGAA
This sequence comes from Triticum aestivum, assembly GCF_018294505.1. NCBI lineage: Eukaryota > Viridiplantae > Streptophyta > Magnoliopsida > Poales > Poaceae > Triticum > Triticum aestivum. The sequence goes on from NC_057798.1 coordinate 419,269,388, forward strand.
AGACGGCTGGCACCCTTGGATCATATGATGCTTTTGTGCAGTTTCACTAAAATCGAGCTGAGCATCCCTGTTGGCAAAGATATTGAAGAAGTGTGACTAGAATAATAGTACTGGCACTATTTCATGAGACATAAACTCATCACAAATAAAAGCCGGTAGAAGTAGAGAAATATCGACATGGAGATGGAGCTACGTGGTGAGCTGCGGCAGTGGAGCAAGCCAGCTCCAAAAGGAAGATGTACTACCTGGGACGTCGGATTGTAGCTAGAAGGGCGGTTGGGACGCGACATCAACACTTACCGCGGGGACCCCGATTGGGATGCACCAACTGTGGGTTTTTTCCCTCGCCCTCCCCCGAGCGGGCAACGCAGAACATTGTTACCTCCCCCCAGTGGCTGGATCAGGAGGGACATGTGACCAGCGGTGTGGCCACCATCGTTCTATTCTTGTGAAGAGAGCAACCCAAGCAAGCAGGCTTGTAGCTTAGGCTTCTGCTAGTTGAAGGAAATATGCCCTAGAGGCAATAATAAAGTTGTTGTTTATATTTCCTTATATCATGATAAATGTTTATTATTCATGCTAGAATTGTATTAATCGGAAACTTAGTACATGTGTGAATGCATAGACAAACAGAGTGTCACTAGTATGCCTCTACTTGACTAGCTCGTTGAATCAAAGATGGTAAAATTTCCTAGCCATAGACATGAGTTGTCATTTGATTAACGGGATCACATCATTAGAGAATGATGTGATTGACTTGACCCATCTCGTTAGCTTAGCACTTGATTGTTTATGCTATTGCTTTCTTCATGACTTATACATGTTCCTATGACTATGAGATTATGCAACTCCTGAATACCGGAGGAACACTTTGTGTGCTGCCAAACGTGACAACGTAACTAGGTGATTATAAAGGTGATCTACAGGTCTCTCCGATGGTACTTGTTGAGTTGGCATAGTTCAAGATTAGGATTTGTCACTCCTATTGTCGGAGAGGTATCTCTGGGCCCTCTTGGTAATGCACATCACTATAAGCCTTGCAAGCAATGTGACTAATGAGTTAGTTACGGGATGATGCATTACAGAATGAGTAAGAGACTTGCCGGTAATGAGATTGAACTAGGTATTGAGATACCAATGATCGAATCTCGGGCAAGTAACATACCGATGACAAAGGGAACAACGTATGTTGTTATGCGGTTTGACCGATAAAGATCTTCATAGAATATGTAGGAGCCAATATGAGCATCCAGGTTCCGCTATTGGTTATTGGTCGGAGACGTGTCTCGGTCATGTCCCCATAGTTCTTGAACCCGTAGGTTCCACACGCTTAATGTTTGGTGACGATCGGTATTATGAGTTTATGTGTTTTGATGTGCCGAAGGTTGCTCAGAGTCCCAGATGAGATCGGGGACATGACGAGGAGTATCGAAATGGTCAAGCCGTAAAGATAGATATATTGGAAGGCTGTATTCGGACATCGGAAAGGTTCCGAGTGATTCGGGTATTTTTCAGAGTACCTGAGAGTTACGAGAATTCGCCGGGAGAAGTATTGGGCCTTATTGGGCCATACGGGAATAGAGGAGGCAGACTAAAGTGAAGGAGGCACGCCCCCCCCCCCCCCGTGGGTATGAATTGGACTAGGGGAAAGGGTGCGGCGCCCCCCCTTGCCCTTTCCTACTCCTTCTCTCTTTCCCTCTTTCTTCTCTCCTACTCCGGAAAGGAAAAGGGGAATCCTACTAGGGCTTAGGACTTGGGAGTCCTAGTAGGACACCTCACACTTGGCGCAGCCCCTCTAGGGCCGGCCTCCTCCTCCTCCCTCATTTATATACATGGGCAGGGGACACCCCAAAGGCACAACAGATACACAAGTTGATCATTGATCTTTTAGCCATGTGCGGTGCCCCCTCCACCATAATCCACCTCGGTCATATCGTAGCGGTGCTTAGGCGAAGCCCTGCGTCGGTAGCTTCATCAACACCGTCATCACGCCGCCGTGATGACGAAACTCTCCCTCGAAGCTCTACTGGATCGTGAGTTCGTGGGACGTCAACAGGATGAACATGTGCAGATCATAGAGGTGTCGTACGTTCGGTACTAGGATCGGTCGATAGTGAAGACGTACGACTACATCAACCGCGTTGTCATAACGCTTCCGTTTACGGTCTACGAGGGTACGTGGACGACACTCTCCCCTCTTGTTGCTATGAATCACCATGATCTTGCATGTGCGTAAGAATTTTTTTGAAATTACTACGTTCCCCAAGAGTGGTATCCGAGCCAGGTTTATGCATAGATGTTATATGCACGAGTAGAACACAAGTGAGTTGTGGGTGATACTAGTCATATTGCTTACCAGCACGTCATACTTTGATTCGGCGGTATTGTTGGACGAAGCGACCGGGACCGACATTACGTGTAAGCTTACGCGAGACTGGTTCTACTGACGTGCTTCACACACAGGTGGCTGGCGGGTGTCAGTTTTTCCAACTTTAGTTGAATCGAGTGTGGCTACGCCCGGTCCTTGTTGAAGGTTAAAACAGTACTAACTTTACAAAATATCATTGTGGTTTTGATGCATAGGTAAGAACGGTTCTTGCTCAGCCCGTAGCAGCCACGTAAAACTTGCAACAACAAAGTAGAGGACGTCTAACTTGATTTTGCAGGGCATGTTGTGATGTGATATGGTCAAGACATGATGCTATATTTTATTGTATGAGATGATCATGTTTTGTAACGAAGTTATCGGCAACTGGCAGGAGCCATATGGTTGTCACTTTATTGTATGCAATGCAATCACCCTGTAATTGCTTTACTTTATCACTAAGTGGTAGCGATAGTCGTAGTAGCAATAGATGGCGAGACAACAATGATGCTTCGATGGAGATCAAGGTGTGAAGCCGGTGACGATGGTGATCATGACGGTGCTTTGGAGATGGAGATCAAAGGCACAAGATGATGATGGCCATATCATATCACTTATATTGATTGCATGTGATGTTTATCCTTTGTGCATCTTATTCTGCTTTGATTGACGGTAGCATTATAATATGATCTCTCACTAAATTTCAAGGTACAAGTGTTCTCCCTGAGTATGCACTGTTGCCAAAGTTTGTCGTGCCGAGACACCACGTGATGATCGGGTGTGATAAGCTCTACGTTCACATACAACGGGTGCAAGCCAGTTTTGCACACGCAGAAATACTCGGGTTAAACTTGACGAGCCTAGCATATGCAGATATGGCCTCGGAACAGTGAGACTGAAAGGTCGAGCGTGAATCATATAGTAGATATGATCAACATAGTGATGTTCACCATTGAAAACTACTCCACTTCATGTGATGATCGGACATGGTTTAGTTGATTTGGATCATGTGATCACTTATATGATTAGAGGGATGTCTATCTAAGTGGGAGTTCTTAAGTAATATGATTAATTGAACTTTAATTTATCATGAACTTAGTCCTGATAGTATTTTGCAAATAATGTTGTAGATCAATAGGTCGCGTTGTTGCTTCCCTATGTTTTATATGTGTTCCTAGAGAAAACTAAGTTGAAAGATGATAGTAGCAATGATGCGGACTGGGTCCTTGATCTGAGGTTTATCCTCATTGCTGCACAGAAGAATTATGTCCTTGATGCACCGCTAGGTGACAGACCTATTGCAGGAGCAGATGCAGATGTTATGAATGTTTGGCTAGCTCAATACGATGACTACTTGATAGTTTAGTGCGCATTCTTAACGGCTTAGAATCAGGGACTTCAAAGACATTTTGAACGTCATGGACCATATGAGATGTTCCAGGAGTTGAAGTTAATATTTCAAGTAAATACCCGAGTTGAGAGATATGAAGTCTCCAACAATTTCTATAGCTAAAAGATGGAGGAGAATAGCTCAAGCAGTGAGCATGTGCTTAGATTGTTTGGGTACTACAATCGCTTGAATCAAGTGGGAGTTAATCTTCCAAATAAGATAGTGATTGACAGAGTTCTCTAGTCACCATCACAAAGTTAGTAGAACTTCGTGATGAACTATAGTATGCAAGGGATGACGAAAACAATTCCCGAGCTTTTCATGATGATGAAATTGATGAAGGTAGAAATCAAGAAAGAGCATCAAGTGTTGATGATTAACAAGACCACTAGTTTCAAGAAAAAGGGAAAAGGGAAAGAAAGGAAACTTCATGTAGAATGGCAAGCCAGTTGTCACTTCCATGAAGAAGCCGAAAGCTAGACTAAAGCCTGAAATTGCATGCTTCTACTGCAAAGGAAATGGTCACTGGAGGCGGAAATGCCCTGAATATTTGGTGGATAAGAAGGATGGCAAAGTGAACAAGGGTATATTTGATATACAGGTTATTGATGTGTACCTTACTAGTGTTTATAGTGGCCCCTGGGTATTTGATACTTGTTTGGTTTCTAAATATTAGTAACTCGAAACAGGAGTTACAGAATAATCAGAGACTAGTTCAGGGTGAAGTAATGATGTGTGTTGGAAGTGGTTCCAAGATTGATATGATCATCATCGCACACTCCCTATACTTTCGGGGTTAGTGTTAAACCTAAATAAATGTTATTTGGCATTTTGCGTTGAGCATGAATATGATTTGATCATGTTTATTGCAATACGGTTATTCATTTAAAGTCAGAGAATAATTGTTGTTCTGTTTACATGAATAAAACCTTCGATGGTCATACACCCAATGAAAATAGTTTGTTGGATCTCGATCATAGTGATACACATATTCATAATATTGATGCCAAAAGATGCAAAGTTGATAATGATAGTCCAACTTATTTTTGGCACTGTCATTTGGGTCATATCGGTGTAAAGCGCATGAAGAAACTCCATAAAGATGGATTTTTGGAATCACTTGGTTATGAATCATTTGATGCTTGCGAACCGTGCCTTTTGGGCAAGATGACTAAAACTCCGTTCTTCGGAACAAGGGAACGAGCTACTGACTTGTTGGAAATAATACATACAGATGTATGCGGTCCAATGAGTGTTGATGCTCGTGGCGCCTATCGTTATTTTCTGACCTTCACAGATGATTTGAGCAGATATGAGTATATCTACTTAATGAAGCACAAGTTTGAAACATTGAAAAGTTCAAAGAATTTCAGACTGAAGTGGAGAATCATCGTAACAAGAAAATAAAGTTTCTACAATCTGATCGTAGAGGGGAATATTTGAGTTACGAGTTTGGCCTTCATTTAAAAACAATGTGGAATAGTTTCACAGCTCACGCCACATGGAACACCACAGCGTAATGGTGTGTCCGAATGTCGTAACCGCACTTTATTGGATATGGTGCGATCTATGATGTATCTTACCGATTTACCACTATCGTTTTGGGGTTATGCACTAGAGACAGCTGCATTCACTTTAAATACGACACCATCAAAATCTGTTCAGATGATGCCTTATGAACTGTGGTTTGGCAAGAAATCAAAGTTGTCGTTTATTAAAGTTTGGGCTGCGATGCTTATGTGAAAAAGTTTCAACCTGATAAGCTCGAACCCAAATCATAGAAGTGCATCTTCATAGAATACCCAAAGGAAACTATTGGGTACACCTTCTATCACAGATCCGAAGGCAAGATATTTGTTGCTAAGATGGATCCTTTCTAGAGAAGGAGTTTCTCTCGAAGATGTCAGTGGGAGGAAAGTAGAGCTTGATAAGGTAATTGTACCTTCTCCCAAATTGGAAAGTAGTTCATCACAGAAATCAGTTCTAGTGATTCCTACACCAATTAGTGAGGAAGCTAATGATGATAATCATGAAACTTCAGATTAAGTTACTACAGAACCTCATAGGTCTTCCAAAGTACAGTCTGCACCAGAGTGGTACGGTAATCCTATTCTGGAAGTCATGCTACTAGACCATGTTGAACCTACGAACTATGAGGAAGCGATGATGAGCCCAGATTTGAAATGGCTTGAAGGCCATGAAATCTGAGATGGGATCTATGTACGAGAACAAAGTGTGGACTTTGGTGGACTTGCCCGATGATCGGGAAGCCATAGAAAATAAATGGATCTTCAAGAGGAAGACAGACGCTGATAGTAGTGTTACTATCTACAAAGATCGGATTGTCGCAAAAGGTTTTTCGACAAGTTCAAGGTGTTGAATACGATGAGATTTTCTCACTCGTATCTATGCTTAAGTCTGTCCAAATCATGTTAGCAATTGCCACATCTGGATGTCAAAACTGCATTCCTTAATGGATTTATTAAAGAAGAGTTGTATATGATGTAACCAGAAGGTTTTTGTCAATCCCAAAGGTGCTAACAAAATGTGCAAGCTCCAGTGATCCGTCTATGGACTAGTGCAAGCATCTCGGAGTTGAAATATATGCTTTGATAAGTTGATCAAAGCATATAGTTTTATACAGACTTGCGGTGAAGTCTGTTTTTACAGGAAAGTGAGTGGGAGCACTACAACCTTTCTGATAAGTATATGTGAATGACATATTGTTGATCAGAAATAATATAGAATTTTTTGGAAAGAATAAAGGAGTGTTTGAAAGGAGTTTTTCAAAGAAAGACCTCGGTGAAGCTGCTTACACATTGAGCATCAAGATCTATAGAGATAGATCAAGACGCTTGATAAGATTTTTCAATGAGTACATACCTTGATAAGATTTTGAAGTAGTTCAAAATGGAATAGTCAAAGAAGGAGTTCTTGCCTGTGTTGCAAGGTGTGAAGTTGAGTAAGACTCAAAACCCGACCATGGCAGAAAAAAGAAAGAGAATGAAAAGTCATTCCCTATGCCTCAGTCATAGGTTCTATAAAGATGCTATGCTGTGTACCAGACCTATTGTATACCTTGCCCTGAATTTGGCAAGGGAGTACAATTTTTGATCTAGGAGTAGATCACTAGACAACAGTCAAGAATATCCTTAGTGAGGACTAAGGAAATGTTTCTCGATTATGGAGGTGATGAAAGAGTTCGTCGTAAAGAGTTACATCGGTGCAAGCTTTTACACTGATCCAGATGACTCTAAGTCTCAATCTAGATACGTATTGAAAGTGGGAGCAATTAGCTAGAGTAGCTCCGTGCAGAGCATTTTAGACATAGAATATTTGCAAAACACATACGACTCTGAATGTGACAGACCCGTTGACTAAACTTCTCTCACGAGCAAAACATGATCATACCTCAGTACTCTTTGGGTGTTAATCACATAGCGATGTGAACTAGATTATTGACTCTAGTAAACCCTTCGGGTGGTTGTAACATGATGATGTGAACTATGGGTGTTAATCACATACAGATGTGAATATTGGTGCTAAATCACATGGTGATATGAACTAGATTATTGACTCTAGTGCAAGTGGGAGACTGAAAGAAATATGCCCTAGAGGCAATAATAAAGTTGTTATTTATATTTACTTATATCATGATAAGTGTTTATTATTCATGCTAGAATTGCATTAACTGGAAACTTAGTACATGTGTGAATACATAGACAAACAGAGTGTCACTAGTATGCCTCTACTTGACTATCTCATTGAATCAAAGATGGTTAAGTTTCCTAGCCATAGACATGAGTTGTCATTTGATTAACGAGATCACATCATTAGGGAATGATGTGATTGACTTAACCCATTCCGTTAGCCTAGAACTTGATCGTTTAGTTTGTTGCTATTGCTTTCTTCATGACTTATACATGTTCGTATGACTATGAGATTACGCAACTCCCGAATACCGGAGGAACACTTGAAAGTGCATTATATCGACTAGAGGGGGGTGAATAGGCGATTTTTATGAATTCTTCACTGAGGAATTTCCTGGTGAGGAAATTCCTGAATGAAGAACTACTTGTAGTGGAATAAGTACTCAGAAGTAAACATAACAGAATACAAGCATAGTCATCATGACAAGATGAAGACAAGCACAGAGTACAGAAAGCGTAAACACGGGATAACACAAGAAAGAAGACAGACATACTAAAGAAATTGAACTGAGGAAATTGAGAAAGTCTTCATTCAAAGCCTTCAAACAGATATGAACAGGCACACAACAACAAACATGAGGAAATGAAAGAGTTGAGGAGAGAGAACCAGTAAGCTCGGTGAAGACAATGATTTGGTAGACCAGTTCCAACTGCTGTCTCAGTTGTACATCTGGTTGGAGCGGACGAGTATTTAAACTCGAGGACGCCCAGTCCCGGACACACAGTCCTCACCGTATTCTCCTTGAGCTAAGGTCACATAGACCTTTCCCAATCACTCGTGGTAAGTCTTCAGGTAACTTCCGAACCTTCACAAACTCGGTCACTCAGCGATCCACAATTCCTCTTGGATGCTCTAGACCTTGACGCCTAACCGTCTGGAAGAAGCACAGTCTTCAAAGGAAACAAGCGTTGGATCCATGCAGGATCAATCTCTTCAGTGATGCTCAATCACTTTGGGTTTGTAGGTGTTGGGTTTGGGTTTTCCTCACTTGATGATTTTCGCTCAAAGTCCTCGGAGGATGGGATGCTCTCAAATGACAAGTGTGAGTTTCTCTCGGAGCAGCCAACCAGCTAGTGGTTGTAGGGGGCGGCTATTTATAGCCTAGGGAGCAGCCCGACATGATAAGACATAAATTCCCTTGTCTGATATGACCGTTAGGTGGGTAGATATTTTGGAACAGCTGGCGCATAGCACAACAACGGTCGGAATTTTGACTATCAAAATCCTCAGGGCTACCATGTTCCTCACTGTGTAGGCAATTCGCACTAGCAAATTCCTAACTCCTCAATCAGAACAAATTCCTCGGAGACCAGAAGAACTTCATCTCTATCACTGAAGAATATGACTGAACCATATGAGATTTCCAATGGCTTCACTCGAAGGGATTGGTAGGTGTAGGATTTTGAGTTGAGCATCACATGGAAATTTTTCCTTAGTATTTCCTCGACCCCCTTTAACAGTACGGTGTTTCCTATGACTCAAGAAAGAGAAAATGAAACTACGAAAACAAAAGTCTTCATGCTTCATGTTCCTCGAATGATTGCCAAGTCTTCAGGGTCACACCAATTTCTTCACTTTCAAAGTCTTCAGAAAGTCTTCAGAAATCCAAAGTCTTCAGTTGAAGAACTTCATTTTAGGGGTCGACTTTCTATGTAAATATCAAACTCCTCATAGACTTATAGACCTGTGTACACTCACAAACGCATCAGTCCCTTAACCTATAAGTCTTCAATACAACAAAATCACTAAGGGGCACTAGATGCACTTACAATCTCCCCCTTTTTGGTGATTGATGACAATATAGGTTAAGTTTTCAATGGGGATAAGCATATGAAGTGTAAATACTGATTTGAGGAATTTGATTGCAATATATAGAAGAACTCCCCCTGAAGATGTGCATAGTGAGGAATTTGCTTTTGAAGCAATGCACACTTGAAGAGTATAATCATGGAGATCTCCCCCTATATATTGTAATCCATACATGAATTTGATATATAATATGAAGAATTTGAAATGCATGATGAAATATGGTGACTGATGTAATTCAGCATGCATGCATTGACATTAATGAGGAATAAGCATGCATAAGTACACAACAAAAGTATCAGGCCACCATAGAGTTTAAGATTACAACTCGATCCAGCAAAGTCATCAGAAGAACGAGAGTTGTAATTTAGCAAAAAAACGCCCATATAGGATAGACCCGCTTGAAGACTAACTCAAATTTCTCCCCCTTTGTCATCGAATGACCAAAAGGGTTGAAACTGAGGAGTAATGCCCCTGAAGAATATCATGATGATGGAGGAGCACCAGCGTTGTCAGGGTCTTGAGTCGTTGTAGGGCCTGCTATAGTGTTGTCCAAGTCTTCATGCTCGTCTGTGGCGCGTGATGAAGAATATGTGCTAGCCACCAAGGAAAGAACATTGACCTTCTTGTATTTCTTCGGTGGAGGAGCAGACCAGACAAAGTCTTCCTTGAAGCTCATTTGCTTCAGATCTTCTTCACCATATAGATGTGACAGAATAGCCCAGGTGCGATCAAACACTTCATGGAGGTAGTAATGGTTTTTCTTCACTACATTATGTGTGGAAGTCATGTTGTGAAGAATGGAACCAAACTGACGCTTAACCCACTTGTGATTTCGATCCACCTTCTGGTGAAGACTTATAAGCAGTTCGCGATCAGTCATGACACGAGGAGCAGTAGCTTGAAGACTTGACTTGGTAGCATTGGCTGCAAAATCATGAGTGGCAGAGTCATCATTGGTGGAGTAAGATGCAGCTTTGTGGAACTGACCATCCAATGGACGAATGCCTTCATCGATAACGGCTGGTGACTTGCCCTTCTCATCAGATGAGGAAATTGTCCGCTTGAGGACTTCAATAGGAGGCAAGTAGCTGAGGTGATTCTGAAAATCAGCCTTGTAGTTGAGTGATGTAACACCCATGATGCGGCTATATATCCCACGTGTCGAAGCACGACTTAGAGGCATAACCGCATTGTGGTTTTGTCGCAAGAAGGGTCATCTTCACACAATCCCATGTAATGAACAAGAATAGGATAAAGAGTTGGCTTACAATCGCCACTTCACACAATGAACATATAATTCATACATCATTCAGAGTACACACATATAGTCCGACTACGGATGAAGGCAAAAGACTAGAAGATAACCCAACTGCTAGATCCCCGATCATCTCAACTGAGCTCCACTACTGATCAACATGAAACGAAACATAGCAATGACCAAGATCTTCGTTGATCTCCCATATGAGCTTGGTTGCATCACCTACACTGGTATCATCGACACCTGCAACTATTGTGATAGTATCTGGTGAGTCACGAGGACTCAGCAATCTCAAAACCCACGAGATCAAGACTATATAAGCTTATGGGTAGGAAGTGGTAATGAGGTGGAGTTGCAGCAAGCACTAAGCAAATATGGTGGCTAACATACGTAAATAAGAGCGAGAAGAGAAGCAACGGAACTGTCTAGAAGCTAGAAGTGATCAAGAAGTGATCCTGAAACTGTTTACGCACAATCATAACACCAAGACCGTGTTCACTTCCCGGACTCCACCGAGAAGAGACCATCATGGCTACACACGGGGTTGATGGGTTTTAATTCGAATCCGGTGTCAAGTTCTCTACAACCTGATATTAACAAATTCCCATCTGCCACATAACCGCGGGCACGACTCTCGAAAGTTTATACCCTACAGGGGTGTCCCAACTTAGCCCATCACAAGCTCTCACGATCAACGAAGGATATTCCTTCTCCTAGGAAGACCCGATCATTCTCGGAATCCTGGTTTACAAGACATTTCGAAAATGGTAAAACAAGACCAGCAAGACCACCCGACTGTGCCGACAAATCCCGATAGGAGCTGCACATATCTCGTTCTCAGGGCACAATGGATGAGCAATCCATACAACTAAAACCAGACCTCAAGTTTTCTTGAGGGGGCACTGCAAAGGGCTTTAGTTTGGACCAACACTCAGAGGAGCATTGGCCCGGGGGGGGTTAAAATAAAGATGACCCTTGAGTCTGTAGAACCCAAGGGAAAAAGGCTTAGGTGGCAAATGTTAAAACCAAGGTTGGGCCTTGCTGGAGGAGTTTTATTCAAAGGGAACTATCAAGGGGGTCCCATAAATCACCCAACCGCGTAAGGAACTCAAAATCAAGGAACATAACACCGGTATGACGGAAACTAGGGCGGCAAGAGTGGAACAAAACACCAGGCATAAGGCCGAGCCTTCCACCCTTTACCAAGTATATAGATGCATTAATTTAAATAAGAGATATTGTGATATCCCAACATAATCATGTCCATCATGGAGCAATCTTCAACTTCACGTGCAACTAACAACGCTATAAGAGGGGCTGAGCAAAGCGGTAACATAGCCAAACAACGGTTTGCTAGGAAGGGTGAAAAGGTTAGAGGCTAACATGGCAATATGGGAGGCATGGTAAACAAGTGATAGGTAGCGCAACATAGCGATAGAACGAAGGAACTAGCAAGCAAAGATAGAAGTGATGTCGAGGGTAATGGTCATCTTGCCTGAAATCCCACAAGGAAGAAGAACGAGTCCATGAAGAAGATAAACAGACGTAGTCAAACGAATCCTCACAGCTCCAGAACGAAATCGAAGCTAACGAGAGAAGCAAACTGGAAAGAAGCAAACAACATGGTAAGCACACAAGCATAAACATGTCATGATGCACAAGCAAGTATGATGCATGTCAGGTTTAATGAGGCATGGGATGGCAATATGCACAAACAAAACTACAAGTTAAGTGGAGCTCAATATGCAACGAGTTGCATATTGACGGAACACCACATCAATTATTTAGTTCTCTCTCGTTTAGGAACACAACAAAATTACATGTTCCTATAATTAAACTACCTATCTAGGCAAGTTTAAGTGAGGCCGGAAACAACAAACAACAATTCCGGTAAATCCTCATGTGTCATTTAGAAATTTAACGCAAGCAACAATTTAAACATTTTAATTGTTGTTATGATGATGCGGATGACATATGCAAGTTTTAAGCAATCTTATGAAAATATTGACATGAGCAAGATACGAGGCATTTGTCACCGTGGCGGAAAGAAAGGGTGTCACGACGCCGAATCCAAAAATGATGCCACGACAACATATCGGTTCCGGTAGCTCATGAAGATACCGGTGCAAAAGAAAGCGTGCGGATGTACGCAACATGCTAGAGATGGTGGGGTGCTCCCGACTACCGGGTTCCCACGGGTTAGTGACATGGAAACAAGTGACAATTCGGACAAGGTGCAAACGGTGCATCTCATTCAACACATGCATTCGGTCCACGGCGGTCGTTCTCAGCGATTATACCTTCGAAGCATGCATTTCGGGGCGGTTCAAAATCATCGAGGGAAGTAGTCGTTCACGGGTCATAGGGGAAGTAGTCGTACATGTTTCGAAGTTGTACACACTCCGTAGATGTTCGGGGTCACGTCAAGGAACTTGACGTCCACGGGGTCTTCGAGGTCGACGGTAGTGGTACACACGTCGTCGTGGAAGTAGTGGTTCACGTTTTGAAGAGGAACTTGACGAATCCGATGTCTCCGGGGGCGACGGTAGTGGAACTTGGTGCTTGCGCTGCATGGGTCCTCGGCGACGGTAGTGGTACACGCACGTAGACGAACTTAATGAAACCCAAGGCGGCGGTTGTGGTACATGTCATAGGTAGTCGAACTTGGCAATCCGGAGAGGGTACTTGGTGAACAATGGTTGTCGTGGTACTTGTCGAAAGGAATCCACAGAGGCGGTCTTGTGTCCCTGGATTCAGTGGCCTTGGCAACGACAAAAGGAGCAGTATCACGTAGCATGCTTGGCGGGGGGCTACAGGTGAGAGGCCAAGGCAGCGGCAAGGCAAGCAGCACCAGCACGAGTCACGGACAGAGGAGGTGCTGCCAGGCGCTGATGGTGGTGGAGCAGGGGAAGTCAACACGGGCTCGCGCGTGGCCTGCGGTGGAGGTCAACTCCGACGGGAACGGGCCATCGGAGTCAGACCCGACCGGGAACGGGCAAGGCGGCGGAGGCCAGCCGGATTTGGACGGGGTTGGAGGAGGACTACGCTCCCGTGGTTAAAGACGAACGACGACGGTGCGACACTCTAGGAGGCAGGAGGGCGCGGGGACAGCAGGGGCGTGGGAAGGCGTCAGAGGAAGCTTGGGAGGGGCCATGGCGAGGAGGCAGAAGCGCTGCAAACTGCAGCGGCGGGCGTGATCTTGGAGCACCCCAGCCGAAGGACAAGGCAGGGGCATACCCAGGCGGTGGGGATGGACAACGTCGGTGGAGATGCAGGGCAACAGGCCAATGGCTCGAGTGGCACGCGGCCATGGCAAGGAGGCAGGGAAGAAGGTTAGGTCGCGGGGACGGGAGGAGCGGCGCGGCTCCGGGGTAACCGGCGAGCTGCGGGCGGTCGGCTCGAGGAGGTGGAGAGGCGCGGCGCACGATGGGGAACGAGGGGAGGAAGAGAGGCTATGAGGGAGATGTGGATCGAGCAGGGGAGAGTTTAGGGTTAGGTAGGGGTGCGAGCTGGGCTTAGGAGGGTTAGTTGGGCCGCTGGTTGGGCCTCGTGGCCAGCTGCGAGCAGGCCGAGCTGCGGCTGCTCTCCTTCTTCTTTCTCCCAAAAACAGAAAAATGTCAAAGAAGAAAAAGAATAAGAAATGAAGGTAGAGATAGAATTTGGGCATGGGGATTATTTTTCTCAGACTCAGAAAAATGAGTTTAATCCAAGAAAATAGGAGTGGGCATGGATGCAAGGTTTACATTCAAAAACATTTGAATTTAATTCAAATGGGTGAATAGGAAGTGGAGGTTTGGAAGGCCCAAAAATGTTGAGAATTTTGGAGGAGCCACAATAAATGGAGAAAGAATTATTGGCAAAGTTTGAGGCAAGGAATAGAGATAGAAAATGCATGGAACTTAAACTGCAGGTGTGTTATGGTGATTCCAAAGTTTATGGAATATTTATAATAGCTCCCTAATATTGGGGGGATATGTAAAGAGAATTCACCCTTCCCTCGACTTAAATGGACCGAAGATCCAGACAATTTATTCAGTAGAGTTTTTAAAATTAAATGACATGATGGCATGATGACATGATGCAATGCAAAGATGACATGATGCAATGCAACAAGCAAATAAAACACATGGCGAAACTCGGAATAGCTGGAAGTCTTCTGGAGCGTCGGTCTCGGGGCGTTACAACACTCCACCACTACAAGAGGATCTCGACCCGAGATCTAGGATGGCACCGGATTGAAACGAAAGAGGAAGGGAAGAGGTAAAACTAAGTTGCTTCTTCGACAAAGGAGTGAAACCACGAACCTTGAGAGGTTGAACAAATTGAAAGAAAGAATACAACGGAGATGAACGAGATTGCAAACACTCCGTTTGACAAGAGCAACAAGGAATACGACAAGATCCAAGAGATCAAGGAACAATATAGACTCTGAACCCACTTTGGTTGAAGAGAAGCAAGGAAAGAAAAATTCGGCGGCACTCCGATTGACAAGAGGAGCAAAACTTGGTAAGATGAAAAGAACTTCAAGAGATGATACAACACAACGGTTAAATGTATAAGCACGAAAAGAACACGATCTTGACAAAACGAGGTGATGGGTGAAGAGAGCAACATCACAATGCCTCCGGAAGAAATAATAGAAGATAGATCATTGGAATAGAAGAATGGAGAAGAAAATGCCAACTTCTGCCACAAATGATCTTGGAAAGCAACCTTCCAAGAAGGTTATAACGGAGTCGTTGGAGAACCAACAACGAAACGAATAAGCTTGTAGTGGGCTTATGGAAAACTTCTCGAAATTGAGGCGAAATTGTGCCACTACGAAAACAAATAATATAATTGATAACACCGACGAGATGAAAAATTTCTTCCACCAAGATGATAGAGAGACAACTTGGATCATTGATAAGCACCACAATAGCAACATTCCTTAGGGAAGGCTTTAGGTGAAATATGACACAAGATAACTCCAACAAAGAGATTGATGGATTTAAAATACCTCAATCTTGACAACTTGAATCACCAAGGGAAATTGTCAAGAGTGACATAACACCACCTCAAAAGATAAGATAGAAAAAATTGCACTTCGGAATGCAAGATGAAGAATGCTTGAACGCCTCAAAACAAAACATGTGTTGAACACCATGTTTAGTTTTGAGTAAAGCTTGGCGGGTCATAACTTCAAGAGAAATCTTGAAGAACAATTCGAGATTGAAAGGAATCCTTGACGAACCATCATGTAGAGCCTCCATGAAGAACTCCGGTAATAAAAGGATGATAAAAAGAAAGATAAGTTGAAAACACAAGGTGAAGCCTTGCGATGATTTAGAAGGAGCTTCACAACGAGATAATGCGGAAAACTTGGAACTCCGGAAAAGAAAAGATGAAACACTAGAAGTGAGAATTACTTCATCATGAACAATCTCTGGAAGAAAATAATTGAATCACCTCGAGGAAATAAGAATAAGATTTATTGTATGCTTATCCTTCATCAAATTAAATTGATGACAAGCAATGGATTTGGCATACTACTTATTCTCATTGAAAAAATGATTACAAATAGAGATATAGCACAAACTTGAGGAAGGTCTTCAACGATCCAGCGGTAGGATTTGAAAACAACGAATGAATTGATATGATAATGAAGGAAGTGAAAACTTGAATGAACCACTGTATGAATTGAAAATGAAAGTAGCAAAGGCACAATTCACCGGGAAGAATTGGAAAACGAATGAAGGTACTTGAGGGGATCTAGATACATGAGAACGAAGAGATCACGAACTGATTAGAGGATATTTGAACGATGCATCAGAAGAATTCAAGAACGAGAGTTGAAAGATGAGAATGAATAATTCTGAGATGATGGGCTACGGAGAATCAATCTGAAAAGACTTTTCAATTGCTCCGGATGGGTGAAAAGAATTTCTCACGATCGAAACAAATATGGGGATGGCATGAAGCTAGAACCATGAATATTTGAGAGAATGGGCAAGATTTAAGAGGAACTCTTCTTCGGTCTTCAAAATCCGAGAACGACGACGATAAACACCACCATGAATTGTTGAGACACTCCGGAAGGATTAACAGAAAAAGGTTGAGCCAAAGATGAAAAGAATTTGAAAACGATCTTGAAAAACATCTGACTGATGAAATTCATTCTTACGTCAAACTTCGAAAAGGATTTGGGAATGGCTCCGGGAAAATTAGAAGAGTTAGGTAAGATACTGGGAAAGACATATGGGTTAGGGCCCACTAAAAGATACACTATTGAACGATTGATTGAAAAGGGGGGATTGCACTGGTTGAATTAAATGACTTGATTGAGATAAAAATCTCCAAATGGCTTGAACAGATTAAGAATGGAAAACACGAATCTTCTGAGATATCTTGAGAACTCCGGATATGAACTGGGCAAGATGAATAAATAAGAGAGCCTTGGATAATAAATTCACATGGGAAGATATGTGAAACAAAAGGAAGAGATATAATCAACACCAAAGCTTGAAATTAATCCACCAGAGAAGAAAAGAGAATGAAGAATAATAAACTTGTAGCTCCGTTAGTATCTTCTTGAGAATCACCGGATAAGAACATTGAAAGAAACGAATGAAGAGACTTCTCACAAATAAAAGGGATACATGATTAAGAAATCTGAGCCCTTGAAGAAAAAGGGTTGGAGGGCGGGAAAACAAAAGCAACTTGGGGCGGATGAAACAAGCACCGTTGAGAAAACTTAGAAATGATCTTGCGGATGGGGAGAATGATTGGATCCACTTGAAGAGAAGCACGCCGGTAGGAAAAGAATTAACATGACAACCTCGATGATCAAGAAGGATTAGCACTCCCATAGAAATATGAGAACACCATTTAGGGAAAGTATGGATCAACACTTGACACCGAAGCAACTCGAATACCATAACTCAAAACAAAATAAAGGATTTGGCTTGCAGAATAAGCTTGAACAAACATATGATAGAGATTTCGTCCGAAGTTTTCGTGGTGGGGCCCACACGGGCTTGATCGTAGAACACCATCATGTACAAGGCAGTGCACATGACATACGAAGCGTCCCCGAACCAGCATAGCCAAGGGATCTTTAAGACACAACGAGACCACTGTAAAAAATGATCGTGGATAGGCGGACCACTAGATGTCGAACCCCAATCTCATATCATGCATCTGTCGGAAAGAAAACAAGGCTAGAGCTACTTGAATTCCCACCTATAAAACTCCAGAAACTTTCTGGTTATGCAATCTGGTGTTGGGGATACAGGGGAAGCAATATATATCTCACCCAAAACTAACAATTCCTACATCCAAGTTGTATCCATCCGTTAACACATAACCAAGAAACCTTCGGAAATCGTGTTCCTCAACCTTCGAAAAGCATCTGTTATACGAGCTATGGAAATACTCCCGAACTCCCCAGTACTGGGTGGCGTCGAGGTTATCTTACCACTAGCTGCATAAAAGAGATTTTCGATGTCGGCAAAACTCGGGTATTCCAGAACTCCAATGATAAAATTATGACGACAACACCTCAGAGCTCAACTCCCCGGGACACTGCCACAACCCCTAAATGTTAGGAGGCACCAAGAACAATGTTCTCGTCATAAGAATATCGGAACGATCCCAACATACTTGCGTGATCCTAAAAAAATAGTGAAATTTGAGGAGAGGAAAGTCAAAACATCTACGTCAGGAGGCCTCACCAGAGCAACGAAGGGACTGAGGAGTAAAAAGAATCCTACTCTCCGATATATATAATCCTAAGACTCAAAACATTTTGTTCTAGACTCAACAACGCCAGCAATTCGATCAAGCAGGGGGCTCCTAAGTCGGGGATGGCTCTGATTACCAACTTGTAACACCCACGATGCGGCTATATCTCCAACGTGTCGAAGCACGACTTAGAGGCATAACCGCATTGTGGTTTTGTCATAAGAAGGGTCATCTTCACACAATCCCATGTAATGAACAAGAATAGGATAAAGAGTTGGCTTACAATCACCACTTCACACAATGAACATATAATTGATACATCATTCAGAGTACACACATATAGTCCGACTACGGACGAAGCCAAAAGACAAGAAGATAACCCAACTGCTAGATCCCCGATCGTTCTAACTGGGCTCCACTACTGATCAACATGAAACGAAACATAGCAACGACCAAGATCTTCATTGAGCTCCCATCTGAGCTCGGTTGCATCACCTACACTGGTATCATCGACACCTGCAACTGTTGTGATAGTATCTGTTGAGTCACGAGGACTCAGCAATCTCAAAACCCGCGAGATCAAGACTATTTAAGCTTATGGGTAGGAAGTGGTAATGAGGTGGAGTTGCAGCAAGCACTAAGAAAATATGGTGGCTAACATATGTAAATAAGAGCGAGAAGAGAAGCAACAGAACGGTCGAGAAGCTAGAAGTGATCAAGAAGTGATCCTGAAACTGCTTCGCACAATCATAACACCAAGACCATGTTCACTTCCCGGACTCCGCTAAGAAAATACCATCACGGCTACACACGGGGTTGATGAGTTTTAATTCGAATCCGGTGTCAAGTTCTCTACAACCAGATATTAACAAATTCCCATCTGCCACATAACCACGGGCACGGCTCTCGAAAGTTTATACCCTGCAGGGGTGTCCCAACTTAGCCCATCACAAGCTCTCACGATCAACGAAGGATATTCCTTCTCCCAGGAAGACCCGATCAGTCTCGCAATCCCGGTTTACAAGACATTTCGACAATGGTAAAACAAGACCGGCAAGACCACCCGACTGTGCCGACAAATCCCGATAGGAGCTGCACATATCTCGGTCTCAGGGCACAACGGATGAGCAATCCGTACAACTAAAACCAGACCTCAAGTTTCCTTTAGGGGGCGCTGTAAAGGGATCTAGTTTGGACCAACACTCGGAGGAGCACTGGCCCGGGGGGGCTAAAATAAAGATGACCATTGAGTCTGCAGAACCCAAGGGAAAAAGGCTTAAGTGGCAAATGTTAAAACCAAGGTTGGGCCTTGCTGGAGGAGTTTTATTCAAAGCGAACTGTCAAGGGGGTCCCATAAATCACCCAACCGCGTAAGGAACGCAAAATCAAGGAACATAACACCGGTATGACGGAAACTAGGGCGACAAGAGTGGAACAAAACACCAGGCATAAGGCCGAGCCTTCCACCCTTTACCAAGTATATAGATGCATTAATTTCAATAAGAGATATTGTGATATCCCAACATAATCATGTCCATCATGGAGCAATCTTCAACTTCACGTGCAACTAACAACGCTATAAGAGGGGCTGAGCAAAGCGGTAATATAGCCAAACAACGGTTTTCTAGGAAGGGTGAAAAGGTTAGAGGCTGACATGGCAATATGGGAGGCATGGTAAACAAGTGATAGGTAGCACAACATAGCGATAGAACGAAGCAACTAGCAAGCAACGATAGAAGTGATGTCGAGGGTAATGGTCATCTTGCGTGAAATCCCGCAAGGAAGAAGAACGAGTCCATGAAGAAGACAAACAGACATAGTCGAAAGAATCCTCACAACTCTGGAACAAAACCGAAGCTAACTAGAGAAGCAAACCGGAAAGAAGCAAACAACATGGTAAACACACAAGCATAAACATGTCATGATGCACAAGCAAGTATGATGCATGTCCGGTTTAATGAGGCATGGCATGGCAATATGCACAAACAACACTACAAGTTAAGTGGAGCTCAATATGCAACGAGTTGCATATTGACGGAACACCACATCAATTATTTAGTTCTATCTCGTTTAGGAACACAACAAAATTACATGTTGTTATAAACATGGCAAGAGGTGAAACATAATTAAACTACCTATCTAGGCAAGTTTAAGTGAGGCCGGAAACAACAAACAACAATTCCGGTAAATCCTCATGTGTCATTTAGAAATTTAACGCAAGAAACAAATTTAAACATTTTAATTGTTGTTATCATGATGCCGATGACATATGCAAGTTTTAAGCAATTTTATGAAAATGTTGACATGAGCAATATACGAGGCATTTGTCACCGTGGCGGAAAGAAAGGGTGTCACGGCGACGAATCCGAAAATGATGCCACGACAACATATCGGTTCCGGTAGCTCATGGAGATACCGGTGCAAAAGGAGGAGTGCGGATGTACGCAACATGCTAGAGATGGTGGGGTGCTCCTGACTACCGGGTTCCCATGGGTTAGTGGCATGGAAACAAGTGACAATTCGGACACGGTGCAAATGGTGCATCTCATTCAACACATGCATTCGGTCCACGGCGGTCGTTCTCGGCGACTATACCTTCAAAGCGTGCATTTCGGGGCGGTTCAAAATCGTCGAGGGAAGTAGTCGTTCACGGGTCGTAGGGGAAGTAGTCATACACGTTTCGTAGTTGTACACACTCCACAGATGTTCGGGGTCACGTCAAGGAACTTGACGTCCACGGGGTCTTCAAGGTCGACGGTAGTGGTACACACGTCGTTGTGGAAGTAGAGATTCACATTTTGAAGAGGAACTTGACGAATCCGATGTCTCCGGGGGCGACGGTAGTGGAACTTGGTGCTTGCACTGCATGGGTCCTCGACGACGGTAGTGGTACACGCACGTAGATGAACTTGACGAAACCCAAGGTGGAGGTTGTGGTACATGTCATCGGTAGTCAAACTTGGCGATCCGGAGAGGGTACTTGGTGAACAATGGTCGTCGTGGTACTTGTCGAAAGGAATCCACAGAGGCGGTCTTGTGTCCCTGGATTCAGTGGCCTTGGCAATGACAAAAGGGGCAGTATCATGTAGCATGCTTGGCGAGGGGCTACAGGTGAGAGGCCAAGGCAGCGGCAAGGCAAGCAGCACCAGCACGAGTCACGGATAGAGAAGGTGCTGCCGGACGCTGATGGTGGTGGAGCAGGGGAAGTCAACGCGGGCTCGCGCGTGGCCTGCGTTGGAGGTCAACTCCGACGGGTCGGGCCACCGGAGTCAGACCCAACCGGGAACAGGCAAGGCGGCGGAGGCCAGCCGGATCTGGACGGGGTTGGAGGAGGACTGCGCTCCCGCGGTTGAAGACGAACGACGACGGCGCGACACTCTAGGAGGCAGTAGGGAGCGGGGACAGCAGGGGCGTGGCAAGGCGTCGGAGGAAGCTTGCAAGGGGCCATGGCGAGGAGGCAGAGGCACTGCAAACTGCAACGGCGGGCGTGATCTTGGAGCACCCCAGCCGGAGGACGAGGCAGGGGCATACCTAGGCCGCGTGGATGGACAGCGTCGGTGGAGATGCAGGGCAACAAGCCAGTGGCTCGAGTGGCACACGGCCATGGCAAGGAGGTAGCGAAGAAGGCTAGGGCGCGGGGACGGGAGGAGCGGTGCGGCTCCAGGGTAACCGACGAGCTGCGGGCGGCCGGCCCGAGGAGGTGGAGAGGCGCGGCACATGATGGGGAACGAGGGGAGGAAGAGAGGCTACGAGGGAGATGTGGATCGAGCAGGGGAGAGGCTAGGCTTAGGTAGGGGTGCGAGCTGGGCTTAGGAGGGTTAGTTGGGCCGCTGGTTGGGCCTCGTGGCCAGCTGGGAGCAGGCCGAGCTGTGAGTGCTCTCCTTCTTCTTTCTCCTAAAAATAGAAAAATGGCAAAGAAGAAAAAGAAGAAGAAATGAAGGTAGAGATAGAATTTGGGCATGGGGATTATTTTTCTCAGACTCAGAAAAATGAGTTTAATCCAAGAAAATAGGAGTGGGCATGGATGCAAGGTTTACATTCAAAAACATTTGAATTTAATTCAAATGGGTGATTAGGAAGTGGAGGTTTGGAAGGCCCAAAAATGTTGAGAATTTTGGAGGAGCCACAATAAATGGAGAAAGAATTGTTGCCAAAGTTTGAGGCAAGGAATAGAGATAGAAAATGCATGGAACTTAAACGGCAGGTGTGTTATGGTGATTCCAAAGTTAATGGAATATTTATAATAGCTCCCTAATATTGGGGGGGATATGTTATAAAGAGACGTCACCCTTCCCTCGATTTAAATGGACCGAAGATCCAGACAATTTATTTAGTAGAGTTTTTAAAATTAAATGACATGATGGCATGATGACATGATGCAATGCAAAGATGACATGATGCAATGCAACAAGCAAATAAAACACACGGCAAAACTCGGAATAGCTGGAAGTCTTCTGGAGCGTCGGTCTCAGGGCGTTACAAGTGAAGAGCTTGATCTGAGGAATCTCATGATCCACGACGCGTAAGGCTTCAGCTCAAATGGTGAAAGTGCAACATTCACCAGAGTCCTCATGAAGAAATCATGATAGTTTATGGTGATGCCATGCATGATGTTGAAAAGCATATTCTTCATCATTCCGATAATTTCTTCATCAGATGAGTCATGGTCTTTGATGGGACTCATGGTCTTCGTTAGAATGCGGTAGATGGTTCTTGGCACATAGAGCAATTCCTTCACGAGGAATTTGGTCCTTGGGGCTTGAACCGGCTTCAGCGGCTTCATGAGTACTTGCATATAGTGATCAGTGAGTTCAGGCTCATTATACAGACAACAAGCACCATCAGGTGGAGGACTGATTGGCAAGGAACGAAGCAATTCAGAGACTGGTGCCTTGTAATGAGTGTTTTCAGTCATCCAGTCCAACACCCATGAGTTGACGTTAGTAGCATCACCTGTGATATGCAGAGTTGCGTAGAACTGAAGAATAAGCTCTTCGTTCCAATCAACTATGTCAGAGCAGAAATTGAGCAAGCCTGCATCATGAATCATGATGAGGACTTGAGAGAAGCACGGCATTGATTCCATGTCCACATGAGGAATATGCTCATGATCGAAGACTTTGTCCTTGTTGAAAAGTAGTGAGGAATAGAAGTTGGCTTGGCTAGCAGTCCAGAAATGCTTCCTTCTAAGACGAACATTGTCATAGGGATTGAATTCAGTGAAGAACACGTGCTCGCCGAAGAAATCATCAGCCTTGAATTTTTGCTTCTATGAGAAGGGATCCTTTGGCTTGGGCTGAGGAGTGTTAGTCAATTGTAGCACCACCTCAGGAATCGCAATCTCAGGTTCCTCAGGCTGAGGAATTTCAGGCTCTTCTGCAGCTTCAGCCTCGTTCTTCATTTCCTCATTGACATTTTCTTCAGCACTAGTGGCTGGAATTTCTTCATGAACACTTGGGGTTGCATGAGGTTCTTCAGATCCCATTTTCACTTCAGTAACAGCAGGGGACTGAGGAATTGCTTGGAGCGGAGTGAACATTGGAGAGTTGGGGTGCTGACTGTCCCAAAATTTATCGTTGAGCACATGAGTGGTACAACCAATGTCCACATCCTCATCTTTTATTTCTTAAACACCTGCCTCTTCAGCAGTGAACTGAGGCATAGGTGAGGAAATGACTGGGGTTGAAGGGATTTTATCCACTTCAATTTCTTCGTCCAACTACTCTATCGAAGCAGCAGAAGGAGTTTCTTCATCAGATTCATCGGGAATCACATAATCTTCACCAAAAGGAACAAGGTCCTTTGATGGCATTAAGGAGACTGGAATGGCATCAATTGGATTATCAGTTGAACTAGTCAAAGGCTTCATCTTCTTCGGAGCTGAAGAATTTGATGAAGTTGATGCCTTCCCTTTCTTCACAGCTGCACGCTCTGCAGCCTTGGTCTTCTTCACATCTGATGCAGATGGAAGGATCGGAGTTGGTGTAGGTGCAGGAGGTGAAGAGGACTTGGGTTCATTTTCCTCAGGCGCAACTGATGCAGTTGCCCTGACTTGTTCACTTTCTTCAGGCGCACCACTAGTGGATGCCCTGGCAATATCTTTAGCGGCTGGAATGGAGTCATCAGCCCTGGCACTCTCATTTTCTTTAGCAGCCTGATTGTCATCAGCGGTGCTGGCATGTTCTTCAGTGGGCTGAGCAGATGCTTCAGCTTGAGTAACTTCAACGTGCACAGGAGGAGCAACACTTGAAGTGAATTTCTTTGTCAGATTGACGAACTGCACCTTGGCGCCCTTCTAATCAGCATGGTAGCGATCAAATTCATCACTTAGTTGTTTGATTTCAACTTTCAAGGCAAGGAGCTGATCAGGAGTGAGAGTGAGGACATTGTCCTTGAGGTAGCACTATTTCTTCTATTGCGCTTTCTTCAAACTTCTGCCTTGTTCAAATTTCCATTTTCCTTCCTCAATAAAGGCAGTCAGAACATGACTCTGACCAGGAGTGAGGTTCATCTCCGGCAAAGTCGTGTTAGGGTCCTTGTGCCATAGGTCAATGTAGTCGAGGATCAACTTTGGATCCAACATCAGCGGCACAATGCTGCCTTTGGCTCTTGTGGCCCTGGCTTGCCTATCTCTGATGATTTCGGCAAGTTCTTCATCATCAGCCTCATCATCATCAGAGGGCACTTGGAAGGCGACCTGCTTCTTGTGAGGACTCGGTTGAATGCCTCGTCCAGCAGTGGCCTTTTTCTTCAGTAGAGAGGGACCAGCTGAGGAATTTCGAGCAGTTGAGGAGCTTGCAGATGCTCCTGAGGCAATTGAGAAGCCTTGAGTCCTTTGGCACGAGGCGAGATGCACAGGTGCCAAGGATTTGGTCGGAGCAGCTGAAGACTTTGATGGAGGAGCTGAGGACTTTGAAGGAGCAGTCTGAGGAATTTGCCGTGAGGGCCTTGAAGAATCTGGCCTTGAGGGCATAGCAGAGGAGCTTGGTCGTGAGGGCATTGAAGCTGAAGCACTGGACTTATGTGCAGGCTTCCATTGCATTGCCTGCTTTGGCTGACTAGCAGAGGCCTCAACAGTGGCAGCAACAGCAGAGTTTGCGTTGGATTTCTTCACTCCTTCCTTTGCTTGCTTGGCCAATTTGGCCTGGCGCTTTTCCCATTCATCAGCATAGTCCTCGCCGCGCTTGAGGCTGGTGGGATCTGCCAATTGGCCTAGTTCCAATGGAGGTCTTGGGCATGGAGGGTTGAGTGTGAATTTCTTCATGTACTTGGGAGTAACATATCTGTACTCCCTCCATTCTCGTGCCCATCTCCTTTCTATCCTTTGTATGCGCACCTTGCGCTGATTCTTGTCCTCCTTGCCAAACTTGGCTTCATCAGGAGTGCAGTATCCAGCATAAATGTCCTTAGGAATTTCAAACGCAGTATTGACCTCAGGCCTCTTTCCTCCCTTCCGTGGCTTCTTGTCAGCCATTTTCTTCAGCTGAGGAATATGAACAACTGAAGTTTCTGAAGAGGTGTGCAACTTTTCTTCGAGGAAAGCTGCAAATGAGTTAAGTTGATGAGAACCTAGTGATTCAGCAGCGGACATTTGTACCTGTGAACAGAGTATAGTTGCGAGGAATTTGGAGAGGTCATATGCGTTCTCAGAAGGTTTTTCAAAAATGAATAGGTTTTGAGGAATTTGACCAGATGAGTCTTGAGGAATTTCACTAAGCGTTCTTTGTCTTATGTTCCAGAGTTGTATAGATTGAAAATCCACACAATTGAGGAATCTTGAAGAAAACCATTGCTTAGAGAAACGAATCAAGAGCAGATGACATGTCAGGTGTTCATGTGTGTGAAGATTTGAAGAATAAACACCTTTGAAGATTTTCAAGAAAACTTGAGAATCAAAGAGGGCAGTAAAAATAACTTTTAATTACCCGAAGTGAAGAACTCGATGAACTGGGAAGAGTAGTTGTGAAGTTCGTCAAGTCAGATCTTCCACGCCCTAACTCGGCAGAGGAAGACGGCTACGGCGGCGGCGGAGTGAAGAAATCCGCAACCGGCACGAGTACGACGGCGACGAGGTCGAGGCAGTGAAGCTCTACCTCACCGGCGATGCTAAAGTAGCGGTGGTGCTAGGGTTTCGGGAAGCTCGAGCGGGAGAGAGCGCGAGCAAGGTGAAAGTGAAGTGAGGAAGAGACAGGGGTATTTATAGAGGGAGTGAAAAACTGTTCACCCGAGGAAATCGGACGAACTTGCCCCTGGCCCTTCTCATTCGCTTGACATGTGTCACCCACGTACTAAGAGGTGGCAATCGTGTAGGATCGTGGGTGAATAGATAAGTATTGTCATGAGAAGTGGAACGGTTTGAGCGGCAAAGCCAAAAATTTAGATAAGATAAGTTTAAAAGTTTCGTTCGTAATTTCTTCAGCTGTCAAGGACACAGTGAAGATTTTTAACGAGTTTCAATTAGAATGCACATGAAGAATTTGTGAATAGACTGGGTTGAGTTTAGCATAGAGGAGAAGGGTCTGATCACATTCACTTAGCAGAAGAAAAACAACTTTAGGAATTAGCAATAAGTGAATGTTGTAGAGGACATAAAACTCATATATATATATATATATATATATATATATATATATATATATATATATATATATATATATATATATATATATTCAAATGAAGAACAACGCCGGAAAGAGTGAAGACAATGCAAAGTTGAAGAATTTGAAAAACTGAGGAATTTCAAAAACAAAAAAAAACTCAAATTGAAGATTTCCAACTTTGGGTGGTGGCGTAACCCACCGTATAAGAAAGCTGATTTCGGACACCACGTACAATTGTCGTAGGGCTCTGAGAATCAATTTCTTCATTAGTTTCTTCACACTTAGAGGGTTAGTCTTCATTGATTGAAGAAAAACATTACTTCGTGTGTTGCACATCTAAGTCATCAAGTCAGCATAAGTGTTAGGATGTGTGTCCATTTCAAAGAACATTCAAAGATTCTAGGATATTTAGCTCACACCGCAACTTGCTAAATCTCTTCTCATCCAAGGGCTTGGTGAAGATATCGGCCAGTTGATCTTCAGTGCTAACGTGGTTGATGGAGATGTCGCCCTTCAACACATGATCATGAAGAAAATGATGACGAATCTGGATGTGCTTGGTCTTCAAGTGCTGAACTGGGTTATGAGCAATCTTGATGGCACTCTCATTGTCACAGTAGAGAGGCACATTCTTCATGTTGATGCCATAGTACTTGAGTGTTTGCTTCATCCATAGTAGTTGAGCACAACATGATCCAGCAACAATGTACTCAGCTTCTGTAGGGGAGAGTGATACGCAGTTCTGTTTCTTCAAGGACCAACAAACCAAAGATCGTCCAAGGAAATGACATGTGACAGATGTTGACTTGCGGTCCACGCGATCGCCAACATAGTCAGAGTCTGAATATCCAATGAGATCAAAAGAAGAGCCCTTGGGATACCATAATCCAAGTGTTGGTGTGTGAGCTAAGTATCGAAGAATATGCTTCACAGCCTTATGGTGTGATTCCTTCAGTGTAGCTTGAAATCGGGCACACATGCAAACACTAAGCATAATATCCGGCCTAGATGCACATAGGTACAATAAAGAGCCAATCATGGAGCGGTATACCTTTTGATTGAAGTCTTGACCATTTTCATCAGTGCACAGATGGCCATTTGTGGGCATTGGAATTTTGACCCCTTTGCAATCTTG
The DNA here is from genome assembly GCF_018294505.1 of Triticum aestivum. NCBI lineage: Eukaryota > Viridiplantae > Streptophyta > Magnoliopsida > Poales > Poaceae > Triticum > Triticum aestivum. The sequence continues at coordinate 419,297,378 of NC_057798.1, forward strand.
CATGCCGAATTTCCTCAATACGTCCTTGAGGTATTTCTCCTGAGATATGAATATCCCATTGCGCTGTTGACGAATTTGAAGACCTAAAAAGAACTTTAATTCTCCCATCATAGACATTTGATATTCTTCACTCATCATATAGGCAAATTCATCACTATATCATTGGTCAGTACAGCCAAAAATGATATCATCAACATATATTTGGCACACAAACAATTCATCATCATAAGACTTAGTGAAAAGAGTTGGGTCGAGTGAACCGGGTTTGAAACCTTTTTCATGAGGAATTTCTTCAAAGTATCATACCACGCCCGAGGGGCTTGCTTGAGGCCATACATGGCCTTGTTGAGCTTGAAGACTTTGTCAGGATTCTTTGGATCTTCATAACCTGGGGGTTGAGCAACATATACTTCTTCCTCAAGCTTACAATTGAGGAATGCACTTTTCACATCCATTTGTTGTAAGATAATATCATGATGGTTAGCATAAGCAAGTAATATGCGAATAGCCTCAAGTCTAGCAACAGGTGCAAAAGTTTCATCGAAGTCAATTCCTTCAACCTGTGTGTAGCCTTGAGCTACAAGCCATGCCTTATTCCTCACCACAAGGACATTTTCATCTTGCTTGTTGCGGTAGATCCACTTTGTGCCAATAATGTTGTGCTTGCGAGGATCTGGACGTTCGACCAGTTCCCAGACGTTGTTGAGCTCGAACTGATGTAGTTCTTCTTGCATAGCTTGAATCCACTCAGGTTCCAGAAATGCTTCATCTACCTTAGTAAACTCTGTGATAGAGACAAAAGCAAAGTGCCCACAAAAGTTAGACAAATGTGAAGCTTTTGAGCGTGTGAGAGGACCTGGTGCTTCAATGTCATCGATGATCTTCTCGATTTGCACTTCGTTTGCAATACGAGGATGAGCGGGTTGTCTTCAAGGAAATTGATTTGCATTTTCTTCAGGTGCATTTTCCTCAGCACCATTTTCTTGAGGTGCGCCAGCTCGACGTTCATCACGTTCTGGAATGAATTCTTCAGCAGATTCTTCAGTAGGAATGACATCCTCAGTGGCTTTGAACTTGATAGAATCCTCAGGTGCTGGTTCATCTATCACAGAAGGTAGGTGCTCTCTTTGCGAGCCATTAGTTTCATCGAACCACACATACACAGTTTCAACAACCTTGTGAAGAACGTTGTTGAAGACTTTGTAGGTGTGCGAGTCCTTTCCGTAACCAAGCATGAAACCCTCATGTGCTTTCGGTGCAAATTTAGAATTGTGATGAGGATCTCTAATCCAACATTTAGCACCGAAGACTTTGAAGTAACTCACATTGGGTTTCTTGTCAGTGAGGAGTTCATAGGCAGTCTTCTTCAAGAATTTGTGAAGATATACTCTGTTGATGATGTGGCATGGAATATCAATTGCCTCACTCCAGAAGCGAAGGCGTCTTGTATTCATCAAGCATAGTGCGAGCCATCTCAACAAGAGTTCTGTTCTTGCGCTCCACGACGCCATTCTGTTGGGGAGTATAAGGAGCAGATAACTCATGAGTAATACCAAGTTCATCAAGATAGTCATCAAGACCGGAATTCTTGAACTCAGTTCCATTGTCACTCCTGATGTGCTTCATCTTCACACCAAAGTTGGTTGAAGCCCTCGAGGAAAATCGTTTGAAGACTTCCTGCACCTCATGTTTGCAAGTGACAATGTGTACCCATGTGTAATGAGAGTAATCATCAACAATAACAAAGCCATATAGAGATGCATCATTTGTAACAGCAGACTAATTATTAGGACCGAAGAGATCCATGTGAAGCAATTCAAATGGTTGAGTGGTAGTCATGATAGTCTTCGCTGGATGCTTGGCCTTTGTCATCTTCCCAGCTTCACAGGCTCCGCATAAGTGATCCTTGAGGAATTTGACATTCTCAATGCCAGTGACATGCTTCTTCTTCGAGAGCGTGTGCAGATTCCTCATGCCAGCATGACCAAGTCGTTGATGCCATAGCCAGCCTTCTGAAGCTTTTGCAAGTAAGCATACAGCCGTTTGTGGTCCTGTAGAGAAATCAACAACGTACAAGTCTCCTCTCCTAAAGCCTTCAAAGACTTTGGAATTGTCAACTTCCATGATCACAACACAACGATACTTGCCAAAGACAACAACCATATCAAGATCACAAAGCATTGAGACAGACATGAGGTTGTATCCTAAGGACTCGAGAAGCATGACTTTGTCCATGTGTATGTCCTTAGAGATCGCAACCTTACCTAGACCCAATACCTGACTTTTGCCTTTGTCAGCAAAGATGATATGCTTCAGATGTGACGGTGATAAGGGAGCATCCATCAATAGATTCTTGTCACCAGTCATGTGATTTGTACATCCACTATCGAGGACCCACTCATTGGCTTTGGGTTGATCATCGTGCAGATGAATTAGTGCAGCTTACGAACTCATATACTTCATCAGTGAATAATATGACATCAATATTATCAGATCAATTTCATCAAGCAATAGAACAGATAAATTGGTAGGAGGACATGTGAAATGAAAGTTCATTTCATCATGATTAGCCTGCGTCCTATCAGGCACTGTTCAGGTCTCCAGCAAATTCTTCAGATGTTTAGAGCACGTCTGGAGACCTAACCCTGCATAAGAGATTAGTTCTTTTTGTTCTCCACCCACATCTGAAGGGGTGGCAAAGAATTCATCACTCTGCGAGCACCATATGAGAAAGGTGGCATAGACACCAGTCCACTTCGTTTCACATAAGAGGGGTTAGGGTAAGCATATGAATAAGCAGAGAAATTCTTCAAGGACTTATGAACATAATGATTTGAAGAATAATGCACATATTCATAGCCCTTAGCTCTACCCTGCGAAACAGAAGGGTTAGCACGATGATGATCATATGAGGACTTTGATCCATTTGAGGAATTTGGTCCACTTGAGGACTTGGATCCAAATGAAGAATTTGGTTCATATGAAGAAGTTCATCTGGGGTTCCTATTCTTCACAGGTGGAGTCATGAGGACATTCACCTGAAGACTTTCAAGGCAACTTTTGGGAACCCAGATTTTCTTCATAGGGGAACTGTTCCTGCAGTTAGTCCCAACATATCTAGGAAATACTTCACCATTCTGATTTTTGAACAGTTTATAGTTAGAGTCAAATGACTCATCAGAAGAATGAGGAGATTCACATGTAAAGCCAAATAAGTTGTATGGATCAACTGGAGGTCCCTTTGCAGCAACCCATGAGGTTTTGGGGTACTACTCAGGCTTCCAATATGTTCCATCAACATTGAGTTTCCTATCAAAGGCAATACCCTCTTTCCTAGGGTTTCTGTTGAGGATCTGCTTTTTGAGCACATCACAAAGAGTCTGATGCCCTTTGAGGCTTTTGTACATGCCTGTCATGTACAATTCCTTCAGCCCTGCATCATCAGTGATACTTGCATTGTCCTCAGATGAGGAATTAGTGATAGCAGAGACATATGAAGAATTTGTAGCATTAGAAGCATTTGAACATTCAGGTGAAGAATTAGCAGTTTCACGTTCAATGCATTTCATACATGGAGGAACAAATTCTTCCTGAGTAGCGCTGATTTGTTGAGCAAGTAGTGAATCACGCTCCTTATGAAGATCTTCATAATCCACTCTTAGCTTTTCAAGATCTTGCTTTCTTTGAAGAAATTCATAAGAAAGCTTCTCGTGATCAGATAAGAGAGTGTTATGATGACCTTGAAGATTGTCAAACCTGGACTGAAGTCTCTGAAGATTTCCGGTCAAGGTTTTTGTGCGATCCATTTCTTCACCCAACATGTCATCACTTTTATGTAGCATGTTTTGAACCTTTTCAAAGGCCTTTTATTGTTTCACAGCAAGTTTAGAGTAGTTGGGCTTGAGATTTTCATCAGATTCATCCTCACTAGAGTCAGAGGAGGCGTATTTAGTTACCTTGGCACCCTTTGCCATGAAGCAATAGGTGGGAGCATAGTCATCATTGCCTTCATCAGTCTTGTTGGTGAAGCCATTTTCTTCAGAGTTGAAGATAGACTTGTTGACGAATGTAGTAGCGAGAGCTAGGCTGGCCACACTAGACTTGGACTCCTCAGATGCCTCCTCATCCTCATGTTCCTCAGATTCAGCCTCACAATCCATTTCCTTGCCAATGAATGCCCGAGCCTTCTTGGAGCTGCTCTTCTTGTGAGATGAAGACCTCGAGGATTTTGATGATGAAGACTTGGAAGGTTTCTTCTTCTTCGTCACGTCATCAGAACTGTAATCCTTGTATTTTTTTCTTCTTTGAATCCTTATCCCACTGAGGACAATCTTGGATGTAGTGACTAGGTTTCTTGCATTTGTGGCATAGCCTCTTCTTGTAGTCACTGGATGAGGAATCATTGCTCCTTGAGGGTTTTCCAAAGCGACCACATCTTGAGAACTTCTGAAATTTCTTCACAAGCAGTGCTATTTCCTGGCTCAGTTTTTTAGGGCCACCAAGGCTGCTAGCAGAGTCTTCATCTTCAGACTCAGAGACTACCTTGGCCTTCAGAGCACGTGATCTGCCATAGCTCGAACCATAGAGATCTCTCTTCTCAGCAAGCTGGAACTCATGAGTATTTAGCATCTCGAGGATATCAGCGGGATCAAGTGACTTGTAGTCAGCACGCTCTTGAAACATCAGTGCTAGAGTATCAAATGAAGAATCGAGCGATCTCAGCAATTTCTTCACCACCACATTGTCGGTGATGTCAGTGGCGCCAAGCGCTTGAAGCTCATTTGAGATGTCAGTGAGGCGATCGAAGGTTTGCTGAACATTTTCATTGTCGAGTCTTTTGAAGCGGTTGAAGAGATTGTGAAGAACGTCAACACGAGAGTCACGTTGAGTTGAGACTCCTTCATTCACTTTGGATAGCCTATCCCAGATAAGCTTAGCAGTTTCCAAAGCACTCACTCTTCCATACTGTCCTTCGCTCAGGTGGCCACATATGATATTCTTTGCTTGGGAATTGAGTTGCTTGAATCTCTTCACATCAGTAGCGTTCAGAGAAGGTGTGACTGAGGGAACACCATTTTCCACAACATACCAGAGATCATTGTCAATTTCCTCAAGATGCATTCGCATCTTATTTTTCCAGTAGGGGTAGTCCGTTCCATCGAAGGTAGGACACCCAGCAGAGACTTTGATCATACCTGCGGTCGACATAACTAAAACTCCAGGCGGTTAAACCAAAATCACACAGAACAAGGGAGTACCTTGCTCTGATACCAATTGGAAGTGCGTTATATCGACTAGAGGGGGGGTGAATAGGCGATTTTTATGAATTCTTCACTGAGGAATTTGCTGGTGAGGAAATTCCTGAATGAAGAACTACTTGCAGCAGAATAAGTACTCAGAAGTAAACATAATAGAATACAAGCATAGTCATCATGACAAGATGAAGACAAGCACAAAGTACAGAAAGCGTAAACATAGGATAACACAAGAAAGAAGACGGACATACTAAAGAAATTGAACTAAGGAAATTGAGAAAGTCTTCAGTCAAAGTCTTCAAACAGATATGAACAGGCACACAACAACAGACATGAGGAAATGAAAGAGTTGAGGAGATAGAACCAGTAATCTTGGTGAAGACAATGATTTGGTAGACCAGTTCCAACTGTTGTCTCAGTTGTACATCTGGTTGGAGCGGCCGAGTATTTAAACTGGAGGACACCCAGTCCCGAACACACAGTCCTCACCATATTCTCCTTCAACTAAGGTCACACAGACCTTGCCCAATCACGCGTGGTAAGTCTTCAGGTGACTTCCGAACCTTCACAAACTCGGTCACTCGGCGATCCACAATTCCTATTGGATGCTCTAGACCTTGACGCCTAACCGTCTGGAAGAAGCACAGTCCTCAAAGGAAACAAGTGTCGGATCCATGCAGGATCAATCTCTTCAGTGATGCTCAATCACTTTGGGTTTGTAGGTGTTGGGTTTGGGTTTTCCTCACTTGATGATTTTCGCTCAAAGTCCTCGAAGGATGGGATGCTCTCAAATGACAAGTGTCAGTTTCTCTCGGAGCAGCCAACCAGCTAGTGGTTGGAGGGGCGGCTATTTATAGCCTAGGGAGCAGCCCGACATGATAAGGCATAAATGCCCTTGTCTGATATGACCGTTAGGTGGGTAGATATTTTGGAACAGCTGGCGCATAGCACAACAACGGTCGGAATTTTGACTATCAAAATCCTCAGGGCTATCATGTTCCTCAAAGTGTAGGCAATTCGCACTGGCGAATTCCTAACTCCTCAGTCAGAACAAATTCCTCAGAGAACAGAAGAACTTCATCTCTGTCACTGAAGAATTTGACTGAATTGTATGAGATTTCCAATGGCTTCACTCGAAGGGATTGGTAGGTGTAGGATTTTGAGTTGAGCATCACATGGAAATTTTTCCTTAGTATTTCCTCGACCCCCTTTAACAGTACGGTGTTTCCTATGACTCAAGAAAGAGGAAATGAAACTACGAAAACAAAAGTCTTCACGCTTCATGTTCCTCGAATGATTGCCAAGTCTTTAGGGTCACACCAATTTCTTCACTTTCAAAGTCTTCAGAAATTCCTAACAAATCCAAAGTCTTCAGTTGAAGAACTTCATTTTAGGGGACGACTTTCTCTGTAAATATCAAACTCCTCATAGACTTATAGACCTGTGTACACTCATAAACGCATCAGTCCCTTAACCTATAAGTCTTCAATACACCAAAATCACTAAGGGGCACTAGATGCACTTACAACACTTTGTGTGCTGCCAAACATCACAACGTAACTGGGTGATTATAAAGGTGCTCTACAGGTGTCTCTGATGGTACTTGTTGAGTTGGCATAGATCAAGATTAGGATTTGTCACTCCGATTGTCGGAGAGGTATCTATGGGCCCTCTCGGTAATGCACATCACTATAAGCCTTGCAAGCAATGTGACTAATGAGTTAGTTACGGGATGATGCATTACAGAATGAGTAAAGAGATTTGCTAGTAACGAGATTGAACTAGGTATTGAGATACCGACGATCGAATCTCGGGCAAGTAACATACCAATGTATGTTGTTATGCGGTTTGACCGATAAAGATCTTCGTAGAATATGTAGGAGCCAATATGAGCACCGAGGTTCCGCTATTGGTTATTGGCCGGAGACGTGTCTCGGTCATGTCTACATAGTTCTCTAACCCGTAGGTTCTGCACGCTTAACGTTCGGTGACGATAGGTATTATGAGTTTATGCGTTTTGATGTATCGAAGGTAGTTCGGAGTCCTGAATGAGATCGGGGACATGACGAGGAGTCTCGAAATGGTCGAGCCATAAAGATCGATATTTCGGAAGGCTATATTCGGACATCGGAAAGGTTCCGAGTGATTCGGGTATTTTTCGGAGTACCGAAGAGTTACGAGAATTCGCAGGGAGAAGTATTGGGCCTTATTGGGCCATACGGGAATAGAGGAGGCAGGCC